>NC_080732.1:3277353-3577353 GCF_019097595.1 Hemibagrus wyckioides | reverse complement strand
CTATAAAGTACCAAGACAGGTTCATCTCTGGGTGTCACAGAAATACAGCATTCACTCCTACTCCTACTCCTAGGGGGGCGACACAGTGCAGAGAACAAGGTGCGATAGGAGTGTGTAACAGTAAAAAAGCCTCGACGAGAGGATTGTTCATCTGGACTTGCAAAATTATACATTTTATCATCATCTTAATCTTTTTTTTTTGTCATCTCCTGTAAGGTGACCTAACAGGTGCAAAGTGCACTGATCAGTAGCATCACTCCTTTCTTACTGTGATTCCCATTAACACCAACATAGCTCTCTCCTCATAACACTGAAGTGTTTTAATACAGTAACTGTACAATTCTGCACTTTCTGCTCATATATATAATCATAAAATATACGTTTTACAGACTGGGACCAGACTGCGAAGATCCAGAGTTGAACCCACTGACTGGCTTGGTCATATTTTGACTAAACGTATAAAAGTAAACGTTCTGAAGATGACTAGGAACAAACTATAAGCTGGATAGTTGTTATTTATAGGGCTTTGATTTGAAACCAGATGTTGCTCGGCTGTTCAGTGTTAAGTTTTCGTTAAGAGTAAATAAAATGCTTTTTAAGATTTGGGTGATTACGGTTTCTACAGTGTTGTGTAGAAAAATCCGTTAAAGAAAACAAAACAAAACAAAAGGAAATAAAGCTATTTATCCATCAGACCATTACGAGCATCTATAAAATATAAGGTGCTTAAGTATTTCTTTCTTGCTTGCGTTTTCATTTCGCAACTTTCCGCACATACAAGAAGTTTATCTACTTCCAACGTTCAAGGTCAAGGTCTTACTTCCCCAAGTATCGGCTCCTTCATCGCACGTCGTGACAAATCCATTGACTTCCAGCACAATGTAAACAAAAGGAAAGAAAAATAAACCCCACACAGTAAAGGACATTAAATACACGACTTATTTACAGCTTACACACAGTGTGCATGTTAATAGAGGTTATATATAGTGTTCGTAACAGCTGTTATTAAAGCTATATTATACTGAGTTCACTATTTTTCGAAGCAGTAACCTGTCTAATACTCGGTTAATGAGAGACTCTCTAGAAGCTGTTCTCGAGTCTGATCTTCTCCCTACAGTCTTCAATTACTAATGAACGCGTGTAGGTTTTCAGATTTGATATATTTCTATTTATTTTCTAACTACATTCATAGTTGGATGAGGGTGACTCTTAAAGTTTTAAGTGCATACATTTATGTATTTTAAATAGTGTAAGCTTTTTTCTGTTTGGCTTTATAATGATATTTCAGCCACTAGAATTAATATTCAATTTAGTTTTAGTTGTTTATTTTGATTTTCAATTTTTTAAGGTGTATGTCCAATGTATGTGCAAAAGAAATGCTAGGCTTGAAAAGTAAATCCTGAAAAAGTAAATCTTGAAATTCAATTAAGATTAAAATTTATATTTTCATTTGGTTGGATTATAGTTATAATTATAAAATTCAAATCTAAATTCTAGTGACATTAATATCATTTCGGAAAAATTTCTGAGATATCCGTGTCAGATACAGATATGAAGTACTAGACTAGACCGAGCCACAGAGCCTTTGCTCACTAACGCAACATTCTAAATCTATTTCTATGAAGCTTTTAATTAGTTCTATTATATAATAATGGACATGAATGAAAGAAAATATCTCAGTGACTGAAAACGTCTTGTTCGATGTAAAGATGAATCGTTTAGATCGACGTAACAGCCGCTTCTATGAGAGCGTCCACGGGCAAAATCAAAAGAAGACAAATGACTTTCCGGCAAAATGTCCAATTCGATTTCTAATCCAAAATATGACCTCGATAATGAGTTTGAAAATGAAGTGTAACGTTAGAATGAGTAAATTCATAAAAAGCTACATTTTCCAAACATGAATGTACCATAAATTATTACCGGTACAGACAAATGTACAAAACTGCAAACATCTTTAGTTGAATATCTGTATATTGCTATAATGCTAGATATCTACAGAATCAGAGGCGTCCTCCGATCCCGATATCTCTGTCCTGTTTATGGCCGATATGCAGACTGATTCTTAATAAAGTGCAATTTTACATAAAAAAAAAGAAGAAACAAACAAACAAACAAACAAAAATGAAAACGGTTTAAATATCTGACATCTGCAGGTTTTCTTGTAAAACGTTCTGTGTAACTCCGCCCCCTTTCTCACCCCACGACCCCACCCTCATGTGCCTAGAGACATGCTATCAACATTAACCGATACAACATAAGTGTGTGTATGGTTAAAGTTAGAAATAAGGTGCAGGAGTGATTATAAACACGTTATACCTCATTAATAAGCACACAGGGTTTGGTTACTGCAGGGACGCAGGGATTTGGTTATCGACATCGGCACCTTCTCGAGAAAATTAAAAGAAAAGATCTTTTGCATTGCTGCTCGGTCACACGCCTCCCTCTGCTGGCTGAATACACAACATACAACACTGGTGACTCCTCTGAGAGCAGAGAACAGGCCTGTTTCTAGCATCTAAACACACACACACACACACACACACACACGGACAGGACGTAAAGTCTGTTTGCGCAATCGGCTGCGCATGAGAACTTAACCACAACGATGCGTCATTAGAGAACAAATTTTTGTGTAGTTATAAGGAGCCGATCTTGATTGTGTATAAAATATCTCTTGAAAATGAGTTCACACAGTGTCACACACTGCTTAAAAAGCCTGCTACATCATTCAAACTCCTCTGCGCATGGACATCACCCACTGAATGAACTACTGCTTTTGGTTCACCACACTGAAAAAAAAAAAAAGAAAAAATAAAGAAAAGCGTTCCAGGTTTCCACCAATTTGTTAGTCGTTATTTGAGTTGGAGAACGTAGGAGGAGGAGGAGGAGGAGAAGGAGAAGGAGGAAGGCCACTAATGGAGTGGAGGAGAGGATGAGAGGAAGGGTGTGACCCTTCACCCCCCGAGGTCACGCTGCTGTCGTCTCCTAAAGAGCCACTGAGCCTGAAGCACTTCTCCTTGTGCGCCTTGAGCATGTTGGAGAAGCGGAAGCGCTGACCGCACACGTCGCAGGGGTACGGCTTCTCGCCCGTGTGCGTGCGCCGGTGCCGCTTCATGTTGGGTCGGCTGGTGAAGCTCTTCCCGCAGATCTCGCAGATGTACGGCTTCTCACCTGGAAGAAAGAAAACAACCCGTCTTAGTCGCAGCAGGACCAGGTTTCATCAGTCCTTTTCAATATCCACACGTTGAAGAGCGCTTGATCATGAACTAGTTACCAGTGTGGGTCTTCATGTGCTCGTCGAAGTATTGCTTCATGTTGAAGTCTTTGCCGCACCACTGGCACATGAACTGCTTGTGGCCGATGTGGATGCTCATGTGAGAGCGGAGCTGGTACTTATACTGAAACCGTTCACTGCAGTTCTGCAGCAGGAAAAGGCAGATTTATTAATCAAATGAATAAACAAACAGAGATAAAAATGGATGCTCCTGGCTAAGAACTAAGACTGAAACTAATACTTTTGGTATTTGTTCTATTTCTATTTGGTCCAATTTGGTTATAGACTGAACTCTTCTCACTAAATCAATCAGAAAAACAAGCTAATATGTGGGATGGCATGAGGCTGAAACCTAATCTAATAATTATTTATTTAATAGTACTGTTTATGGCTGATATGCAATCTGATTTTAATAAAGTGCAATTTTATATTAAAATAACAAACAAAACAAAAACGGTTTAAATATCTGACATCTGCAGGTTCTGTGTAACTCCGCCCCCTTTCTCAACCAACGACTCCACCCTCATGTGCCTAGAGACATGCCATCAAATCAGACAACATTAACTAGCACAACATCAGTGTATGTACTAAAACTCATGTCTAAAACTCACCTCACACCTGAAGGGTTTTTCCCCCGAGTGCTGCAGAGAGTGCACCTTCAGAGACATGCTGCGCTTAAACGACTTCCCGCACGTCTCACACGTGAACGGCATGTCCTTCGTGTGGGCTGTGGACAAGGACACACACCTCCGCACTGTTACACATGTCTATCGCATATCACGTTTACGGCGCAAGAGCCGTACCACAAAAGTCAGATAAAAGATCTCGGGGCATTTAAAGTGTAGAACTTAAATAAAGGTTTCATTATTATTTCCGATAAAAGAAATTTGATCCTTATTATACCATATTCTAATTACTTTGTTCTCTCAGGTGAGCATTAAGAAGAGCTGAAAGATTTCTTTCTGTTTGTTAGGAGAGATTCAACAACACAGCTTTTGTTTCTGCTGCGTGTGCTGTATGGGGCAGAAACAAGGTCAGCGTGGATATTTTTCACCCAGCAGGACGCTTCAGTCGAATACAGATCAGGCTTCAGGAGATGAAAGGAACTTACTGTACATGACCCAGGCTCTGCGGTACCTAATTACACTGCTTTAGATCATGCGTCCTTGCGTGTGGAGCTTTTGCTGCCATCTAGCTGAGCCCAAGGGGTTTGTTCTGCAGCAGTGATGCTGTTTGCAATGTTTACAAGACTTCTAACAACAACTTAATATGAGAAATATCTTATAAAACAATGATTTTCTGTATTGCTATTTGATTCTAAAGGCCCCAAAATGAGCTCTACCCCTAAGTTCAGTCCCTTTTCGGTTAAAAAGCAGTTCATACAGTATGTTCAAGAGAAGCAAAAGTGAATGCTTAATGGTTTGCCACACAAGTTGCAGCGTATATAAAAATACCGCCCCTTTAATTAACCATCAGCAGGTCAGGATACTCACCCACCATGTGCTTCCTAACATGTGCCATCGTGTAGAACTTCTTATCACACACCTCGCAGGAGAACTTCTTCTCAGCGTAGCCATGGACGACCTTGTTGTGCTCGTGAAGGGACCATAACTTCTTAAAGGCCTTCCCACAGGTCACACACTGCAAAAAAACCCAGATCCATCATTCATTCATTCTTCAAGGGCGTCCTGAAAATAAATCGGCGCCAATCAATCAATGATGAATGCACTTTAGATGAAATCATATTCAGAAACTGAAATTGAAAGGACGCAATTTTCTAAATGGCCCCGAAGAAGCAGGAAAGAAATAATATATGGCCAACTATGTGCTGTCTAAGCATTTCCACAGCGGAGTTCAAACAGGAAATGACTCGGCACTTTGGCATTAATGCCACCATCCAGCTGTTCTCTCCATCCCAGCGCTAACACATGCATACAGATCACCCACGTCTCATCTCATCTCACATCACATCACATCTCACACACAGCACAGAGAAAACATACCGTGGCGTACCGATGGATAGAGACAGAGGCAGTACGGAAAGCACAGCAGCAATACAGACAAAAAACCTTTCCTCATGAGAAGATGATGAAAAGACTGAGCTTGTTTACATGCACTCTAATACGCTGATTATTATCAGATTTTGTCTGTTAGTTTATTCCAGTGCTCACATAAACAATAAAACCTGGCAGATTAAAGCATGCTGTATTTCTAGACGTTACTGAAAGACATCTTGATCGCTGCTTTTTTTTTCAGACAGTGCATTCTTCTGAATCAGTAAGAGTTACCATACACATACATACACTTCATGATAAATCACTTTTACAGCATTTTACAGCAAAACCTTTTTTCTGCTGTCTTTGCTTGGGCTGCAGAGCAACAGCAGAACTGTATTCCAGTGGGGTCGGTTCATTCAATCTCGCAATATGTGATCGAAGTGGTGGCTCAAGTAGGGAAGTGGTGGCTCAAGTAGTTAAGGCTCTGATTGGAAGGTCGAGGGTTCAAGCCCCAAGCTACTGCCATTGGACCTTTGAGCAAAGCCAGCAAAGCCTTGAGCAAGCAAGGGCCTTAACCCTGCCTGCTCCAGGGGTACTGGATCATGGCACCATGCCTCCTAACAAGCTGTTGGCCAGTGGTGGCTCAAGTGGTTAAGGCTCTGGTTGATCAGAGGATCGAGGTTCAAACTCCAGCACCACTAATCTCCAATGTTGGGTAAATGAGCTCCAGGGGCACTGTATGATAGCTGCCCCTGAGCTCTGACCTCAGCTGGGATATTCCAGTGTGTGATGTGGCGACAAATAAAGGCTTATTGCCCTCAGTAATATCTTGAAACATCTGAGACATTCATTAGAAGTCATTTTTGGTCAGAAGAATCCTGACAGTACCACTAGAGAGCAAAACTGATCGTGCTTTCTGGGTGGGAAGGATGATATTACCCCTCTGCCTTTCTCCTGTCAATCACAGATGCACTAATCAATTATGGTTGCTGTATAAGGAAGGGGATCAATGTTGCTTTACAGTGCCTTGTGATGCTCCTTTCTTAGTACAGAGAAATTCTAGGCTTGGGATAATCAATCATATACTACAATCAGATCAGGTGTAAAAAAAGCTGGATTTTTCCTATAAATGACATAGGAAAATGTGTGTGTGTGTGTGTGTGTGTGTACCTGTATGCTCTTCTCACAGCTGGTCTGATGGTGCAGCAGCAGCTCACTCTCCAGAAGGAAGCGTTTGCCGCACTTGTTGCAGATCTGCATGCGATTGTGTGTGACGTTGGTGTGTTTCTCCAGGTACCAGCGATTGTTAAATACACGTGGACATTTCTTGCAAGCGAAGTGCTGCTTCTCCTCCAGCTTTACCTTCTGGCCCAAACTCTCCTGCTCCATTTTCCCCTGAGCCAGCATGCCACTGCCCAGGCCCTGGCACAAGGACACGGCGCTCGCTCTCGTCCCACGCCGCGGTCTCTCCATGATTGTCTGTGGAACCTCTGGAATGCTAAGATCGTTCTCCACTTCATCACCGTCATCATCGTCGTCATCCTCTTCTTCCTCTTCTTCTTCATCGTCATCATCCTTTTCCTCCTCTGTGCTAATTTCCATCTCTTCCTGCCTCTGTTCATAGTCCTTGTCTTCATCACTAGGTGTGCGGTGACGAGTCTGCCCTCGCTCTCTGCTCTTGCCCTCTGACCCCTTGGAAACATTCAGAGTCTGGTTGTTAAGGTTCACTTCAACAATGATTTGCTCTCTGTTAAAAGAGGCGGGGCTGTCTTGTGGTGTCGCCTCTTCAGGGCTGGTGCCTCCATCTGCTTTGCATAAACCCCTCCCACTTCCTCCAACATCATCCTTTTTATAGAAGTGCTTGGCCTGGGACTGAGAGCTAGTGTGATGTTCTAGCCTGCCCGTGGTGTTGTCTACTACCTTAATGGAAAAGGCATCCATTTTGCGCTCTTTCACCTTGGTTTTGCTGTAACGTGGTGTATCTGTGTTGTTCTCGATTGCCCACCTCGCTGGTGTCCAGCAAAGTCCACATCAAACACGTCGGGCTGTAGAAGGTGCTGCTGTTTATACGACGGGTCCATCAAACGGGTGAAGTGTAGCACCACATCCTCCAGCAGGCAGAACACGACTGTGGTGTGGTCGCCGGTCTTCTCCGATATAAACTAGATCTGGTTCACAGACAGGAAAAGCAGAATATAAGTTAATTCTAGAAAATTAATAAGACAGATTATCTGAAATCATTCCAATAACATATACCATATAGTGTGTATTACATTTTAGCATTTTAGAATGCTTTATCATCAACCACAGACATTCGGACATTAACCACAATGAAATTTAAATAATCCGATGGTTTCACGTCTATATTATGACCCTGACCGTGTTTCTCTAATAAAAGTCCACCAAACATTGAGATCAGATGACCCTACAGCCGTGTCCTGTCTCCTCCGAGTTCATTCTACACCATCTCCTGATACACACTCAAACGAATCTCTTCCACAGCAAACGAAGCACAGGATAACGAGAACGAGCCCCATTGATATTCAGATCCACACCCGACCCATCAGCTCCCTCCTCCACCGTTCCGTCCTGTCTCGCTGGAGTCATCACAATGCAGAAGACAAACACGGGCCAATAACCAATTAGGCAGAGTCGTGAGAGTAAATACCAGCCTCTCCAAACAATTATCCAGATTCATTAAGCAGACTTTTACTGCCACTAACCGCCACAAGATTTAATGCAAATGTGCTTGCTATAATGTCAGTTGCCACTGGGGGCTTTTAATTTTCAGAGATTAAGAGACAACATGGGCTTGTTAAAATGTCATGCAGGACAAAACTAACATAGAGAAGAAAACATGGATATCTATTAACTTGCTAAAAGATAGCGAGGAGGCAAAATAATCACTAATCATTTATACGTTTTGTTTTTGAACGGTCAGGCCAAAACGCTTAGTAAACAAAGTGAGATCCAGCAACGAAGTCAGCGATTTCCAGCTATTAATTTAACAGCATTAATTTGGAATATGGTGCTAACATTTGCTACGTTGGCTGGCTGGATCTGCTAGCTTCAGGAATGAAAAATTTTCTGATTTGGTCAAAGTGGAATCGTTTACCAAGCTCATACCCAGTGCTTCCTACATCCTTTTGATTAAGTCTCTGGCTGAAAGTGAAAACAATGACCTTTTGTGCTATGTTAGCCATTTTTTAACGCCAAACTACATCATTAAAGTAAATAAAACCAGGAGAGTAAGGACCTGAAGAGATCCAGAGCTCAGCAGGGAGAACACGTTCACAGAACAATAATGGCTGTAGGTTTTATGAAACTGTCTATAGTGAAGAGAGAGACAAATGAAATTCAGTTTGGAGTTTGCCAAAAGATACTGGACACTCAACAATCCCTGAAATTAAAAAGTGCCAATGAAACCAAAATCTGAACATTTTGGTCTTGGAACAAGGTAATACACTTGGTAGAAACCTAACCCCATCTGTACAGTGACGTATGGGGGAGAGCATCATCTGAAGTTACCCTTGGCGTCTTAGAAGCTTCTCTGCTTAATGTACTGGCCTCTGGATTTTAGTGGAGGACTCTCTTAAGATGTCTCAGTGTCAGGAGCTACTGGGACAGTTCCCTGCCAGACCACCAGAGGGGGTACAGGCAGGTGAGAGCCTGCTTTTTGTTTGTGTAGTCCCCACGTGTTATCTTTCCTATTGTTTCGCTTTCCCTCCGTGTCACCTGTTCCCCATTTACCCTAATGTTCTGTCTTATATATACCAGCTCTTTCGTATCTGTGTTGTCTGTTTTTGTTTGTTGTTTGGTCAGACGTCGCTATGTTTCCAGGTTCCCGTGTTATCGTTACGTTTTGTTAATCATGTTGCATTTGTCCAGTGTTCTGTTTCAGTTGTGAAAATAAAGCAGCGCTTTTAAATGAACCTGCTCACGGGTCTGAAACTGTGTGTGGGTGATCGCAACTACCACAGAGATCCGGGATCGATCCCTGCTTCATGTGGTCTCCTGAACATTACACTCAGACTTGTTTTCATAGCTCCAAACCCACACACTTCAACATTACGGGCGTTTATAGATTTTATATTCCAGATACACGCTATATTACCAAAAGTTTTAGGATACCCCTCCAAATCACTGAATTCAGGTGTTGTTTTGAGCGGGTGTGTGTGGTGTCCCTTAGTTCCAGTGAAAGGAACTTTTAATACTTCAGCATACCAAGACACTCCCACAAAATTGGGAGCATGTATTTGTCCAAAATGTCTTGGTATGCTGAAGCATTAAGAGTTCCTTTCACTGGAACTAAGGGGCTGAGTCCAACCCCTGAAAAACAACCCCTGAATTCAATGATTTGGAGCGGTGTCCCAAATCTTTTGGCAATACAGTGTATTATTCTGATAAAATCCATTTCTAGGGATGATTCAAGATGAACACGTTCACAAGCGATTGCGTTTAGCCACCATAAAATTTTCGATGTTTTTTCTTTTCTTGTATTATCAGTAAACTGGAAGAGAGATTCATGAGCATGTAACACAATGTCCTGTCTCTGCCGTCTCACCATCTGTATTCAGCTGTCAACATGACTTCACATTCGCATACATAAATAAAATGTCACCCCAACCACAAGCCCAATCAAGACTCATTATTTCTGCCTGTGTTATTTATAACAGAGTGATTGGAAACCAGGACACAGCAGCGGCAGACATGTCAGACTGTAAAATACATCAAATCTCTCTAAACTCATCTTTTTACTTCCTCTAATAAGCCTGGGAGAGTTGTTCTAAAATATAACGCATTAACAAAAAGCTTGAAGCGATTTATTGTACGTAGCGCCTCTGATCCAAGAGCGCTTTTTATTGCCAAAATGAAACATTACAATATCAGGCTCAAGGCTTAAGCGTATTGTATTGCGAGTCTCCTCCAGACTGGAATGCACTTGGCCAGTGGTGTGTAACTCCATGCCAAGCAGCAGAATGCCAACCAGTGCAACAGAAAGAGGGAATGAGATCTCCCTTCGCTGAATGACTTTTGCTCGTGTGAAAGCGTCTGCTCCCATGGCACGCCCGAAAGCTGTTCGCATTCACGCCGCTGTAAAGGCCACGGTTCTGCAGTTAAAGGCATTTACTCCTGTGGCTGTGCCTATGGAGAGACTCCACATCGTGTCTGAAAGGTTAAAAGCAAGCATTTCTGATGAAGTCACTGTTTTTATTTCTGCTATAGCAGTGCAGAGGAGTTTAAGCACATTCTCGCTCAAGACTAAACAAACCAACAACGTACAGCAGCTCACATTATCGTTTAGGTGTTAATTCTGTAGATCATTTTAGCATCTGTATTAGGAAAAAATGTTCTTTTAGCTGGTAGATAAATTGATCCTTTCACATAAAGACCTGTAAACAGGTAGCTAAATTCATCCTCTCACACACAGCCCTGTTAGCATGTAGCTAAACTCATCCTTTTACACACAGACCTTTTAGCATGTAGCTAAACTCATCCTCTCACACACAGACCTTTTAGCATGTAGCTGAACTCATCCTCACACACATAGTCCTCTTAAACTGACATATGAAATCTATAGTGATGACTTTAGTTAGCATGATGGCATGAAGCTAAAAAAAAGTAAAAAGAATTAAAAAAGTGTTCGGTTAGTGATCCACTTTCTGTGCTCTGAGAGTCCGGGGTTTGAGCGACAACCTGAATAAGTGAACTGGGCACAGAATCAGACTTCATCTCCGTCAGAGTACAAGACAACTGAGCACACACACACACACACACACACACACACGAGAGAGAGAGAGAGAGAGAGAGAGAGAGAGAGAGAGATTTATGCTCTGAATGTGTTCAGAATAAATGTGTGTAATTTATGAGGTGTACTTTTTACATAGTTCTTAAAAAGTGTTTAGTATTAAGAGTTTGTTTTCATTAATATTTTATTTAAATTTCCAAATAGAAATTTGAATTTTTAGAATTTTTTCTGTGGTTGAAATTCAAATAGCGTGTAGAGGAAATGTTTGGGACCAAATGTCATGTATGTGTAAAATAAATAAAAATAAGTAAAAAAGAAATAAAAATAGATAGAGACAGGCAGGCAGATAGATAGATAGATAGATAGATAGATAGATAGATAGATAGATAGATAGATAGATAGATAGATAGATAGATAGATAGATAGATAGATAGACAGATAAGTAGATAGATAGATAGATAGATAGATAGATAGATAGATAGATAGATAGATAGATAGATAGATAGATAGATAGATAGATAGATAGATAGACAGGCAGATAAGTAGATAGATAGATAGATAGATAGATAGATAGATAGATAGATAGATAGATAGATAGATAGATAGATAGATAGATAGATAGATAGATAGATAGACAGGCAGACAGATAAGTAGATAGATAGATAGATAGATAGATAGATAGATAGATAGATAGATAGATAGATAGATAGATAGATAGATAGATAGATAGACAGGCAGATAAGTAGACAGATAGATAGATAGATAGATAGATAGATAGATAGATAGATAGATAGATAGATAGATAGATAGATAGATAGACAGGCAGATAAGTAGATAGATAGATAGATAGATAGATAGATAGATAGATAGATAGATAGATAGATAGATAGATTACCCACAAACAGATATAAAGTCGAATTAAAGATGGGAAATGTTACATGGCCCCAAACAATACAACAATCTTTTTCTATAAGCTGTGCTACGGCAGTAAAATGTCCATAATATAGATTGCTTAGTAAAAATATTATTAGAATAAAAAAGAGCTTATCTTAGTCATTTAAGAGACCATGGATAATCCGACAAAATGTAATCCAGCATCTTAAAGAAAAAACAAAAACCCTGAAAGAGATCCAACTATTTATAAAAACAGTCTCTATACAATGCTAGGTGAGAGGAATGGAGTAACCTTAACAACATGCTAAGACGGCTAAACTTCCTGTGACTCTGAGCGTAAGAGGAGACATTAAGCTAGAGTAATTATAACCCCCAGGATCCTGAGCTTCTCCTTAGACTTACTCCAGGAACGATGTGAGTAATCTCCATCCTCCTGGCCTCTGCTCGCGTCCTCCGTCTCCGCTGCCAGTCACACGAGCTGACAGAGCGGCCTGGCAGTGCTTCACACCGCCGCTGTCTGGAAATTGAGAACTGATTAAGCAAACAATGTCCTCGTGCCAATAATCCAGTGCATGCGCTTCATTCCAGATGGTTCTGGTGAACGCTTATGGAACGGATAATTAACGTAGCGGGAAGGTCTACGGTACATAAAGTTGATCAGTCAGAAGGCCTACGTATTGATTTGCAGTGACGCTTCACCTTAAGGGGACACGTGCGGCCAGATTATACCAGCAAAATAAATAAATGCCCCCTAAAGCATGCACAGCATTTTCCTTTAATTTGTCACAAATGTGTATGTTCATAAGGACAGTGACGTGCAGAATCGTCTAACTCAGTGTGGCTTGTAACAATGATTTTTTCCCAAGGTAAGCAAGTGTGCGTGTGTGTGTGTGTGTGCGCCTCAGTGCACTAACACCTCTCCTATGTCCTCTTGGCCAAGGTGAAGGAGCAGATAGAAAGAGGAGTGGCAATGGAGGGAGAAAATAGATGTGTGTGTGCGTGTGTGTGTGTGAACTTGTTCAATACAGCTTTTCGCATACATTCCAGAGACATTTTGTCCTGACCTTGGTAGACATTGCTCACACCTCTCTCTCTCTCTCTCTCTCACACACACACACACACACACGTACATACCCTGCCCCAAAGAGGCCATTTCAGGTGATACAAAAATTACACAGCACAACCTTACTCCGTGTGTGTGTTCAGAGGAAGACAGAGACAGAAACACAGAGAGCGAAGGCTGTAATTTCGAGCTCCTATAAATTTTCTGAACATTGCTGATGTGTGTGAAGACCAGCAGGAAGCCATAAACACTACAGATGTTACAAATAGGCTGCAGCTATAAAGGCTACAACAAGAAAAATGCTAATAACAAAACCTAAACCCTTCCGTCCGGCCGCTGAGGTCACACAGAGTTTGTACTCTCATCTTTCAAGCGAATACAGCTGACTATCCGAAGTATTCACAATGATACACAGCAGGGACATTTCGGCTGAAACCCACTAAAAAAAAAAAAGCTGCGATGTATACAGCCATAGTTATTACTGCTTAATAATGCTGCACAAAATAGACATTAACATTAGAATCACTAACGCCTACTGCAAGATTTTGAGATCTGTAATATAGACACCTTCGATTCACTGGAGACATTTCTTGGGAGTGTGACAAATTAAAGGAAAAATCCGCCCTGAAAGCATTCCATGTATTTATACTGAAATATTTCTGAAGTGTTTATTGATTCTGGTGTTCAGTGGGGGCTTCTTTACGTACTCCATTATTTGCAAATGTTCTATTAATGAGAAGATAGGGAGAATTTATAGAGATGCCATACAGCATCGTTAGAGTTCCAGACAGCAGAGCAGCTACAGGTTACATAGAGACTCGTCTCAGATAGTAAGATATCGGGAAGCAGACCATCACGATGGCACTGACGGTGATATCAGAATAATAGTTTTAGTACTCTCTGTCTCTGTCTGCCCTGATCTGTTTGAGCAGAGTGTAAAGAGGAGGATGTGAGAGAGCCGGACAAACGAAAAGACTAAAGTGCTGCTGCAACAATCAAGGAAGAAGATGTAATGATGGTTAAAGGTGTGTCCTGATCAGCTCAGTACTCAGGGCACTGATAGACCTCTCTCTCTCTCACACACTCTCTCTCTCACACACACACACTCTCTCTCTCTCTCTCTCTCAGTCTCTGTCTCTCTCCTGGTAAAGGTCCTTACCAGTCCTTATAGCCGTTTGAGACACAGCCTAAATCTCCACAGCACCACATTCAGCATTGTGGGTAATGTATGAAACTGATAACCAAAGTGAAAACCAGACCAACATGTAGAAATATCTAAAAAAACAAAAACAACAAAACCCAAAATCATTAAAGATTATATTATTAATAAAGAAATCGATCATTTAAGAAATCAAGTATTTAATACTCAGTAGCTCTTCCACAAAACACTTCCTGTTTTATTTCCTATTTGGCCTCAAACTCGATCCTGCTGACCATCTGCGTCATCTATTTTCTTTCTGGTTTTGGACAGGACTGATGTATAACAGATCTGCTTACACTAACGCTGACTGTGTTCACTCCAGCCTCTGGTGTGGATTATGATCGGGATTAGTGCGAAATCCTTAATAAACTCCACAAACACATCCAACTGTCTCTGGTTCCGAAGTGTTACAGGCTTAATTTACTGAAACATCATGGATTTTTTGAGACGAGCTATCTAAAGGAAATTTCTGGGAATTTGAAGTCCTTAGGTTAATGATAAAAATCTGGAGAAATAAACTGATTCCTGTGCATCATCACACTGGAGTTCATTTTCGTTCCAGCGAGGATAAATCCGGTCCAAGCCGAGTGGACGCACATCGCGATTTGAACTCGAACCTTAACCACAGAGCTCTGTAATGTGCAAAATGCTAGCAACACCTCGAGAGACTTAAAAGCTCTGCAGTGGAGATTAATATTTTGGTCAAGCAGAAATGAAACTCGTGATGACTCACCTTTCTGGCGGATTTAGCAAAGCGGCAGAACATGGAGCGAGTTAATGTTAGCGAGTTCTCTCCATCCGATTGAAGCCTGCTCCGGAAACTTCTCTCGTGAATTCGACCGAGAAATAACGTTCCACAGGAAATCGGAGTGGAACTGATCAAATGGATTAGATCTGAACAGTCCAACCTATTGGGTGTCAAGGAACCAATGTGGAATTTGGTAGAGAGAAGCATTTAGGAGAAATCTGTCACCTGCATATACAGTATATATAATAAACTCAAAATTCAAAATCTGGTTGCAAATAAATAATTCTTGAACTATTGTGTTTGACTATATCCTTCGAATTCCCATTCATTATGGTTGGAAAATTCAGATTATACAAATGGTTGATGAGCTGCTAATGGATAAATAGCTTAAAAAATACCAAATAAAAATCCAGAACAGCTGAAAAACTTTGACAGGAACTGAACCTATAAGTGTAATGCAGAGCAAGGTAGATGAAGAATGAAGGAATTTTCATCACCAGAACTTTTATTTTGTAAGGGGCTTATCTTTATAATTTTCAAAATCCGTCTCGAGATCCAGAGTGATGATGAACAAGAGGACTTTTCCGCTTGATCCAAACACCTCGAACATATTACAATGAAATGTTTGCAAGAACAAAATCATCTTTGGAACATGAAATGTTCTGCAGGTAGGAGGAAGAGGAGGAGGAGGAGGAGGATTTTCAGAAGGGGATTTAGTGCTCGTCTCGGTGATATGAGCTCCAGAGCAGGTTTCGGCAAACAGGAAGAAATGCAGTGGCTTTAAAAATCAGCTAAAGGAACAGATTTGAACAGTTTTCTACGCACCATCCATATATATATTGAAGCAAAAGATTATTTAAAAATAAATAACCTGTTCTTCTATATCCTATAATTCTGGGGTTTGTGCTGGAAGATTTCATGCATCATGCCTCTAATATGATTTGATTAAAAAGCACAAAGGCAATGCAATTCACTTAGTTTGTAATATACAGTATCTAGAATATAAATCTGACTTTCCTTCACAAGATCACAACGTTTCCAAATTTCTCCATGGCCATGTCCTATTTTCCCAGTAATAAAGAGTCCTCTCTGGCACCTAATAATCATCATGACCTCCAGTCAGACCGTGTGTGTGTGTGTGCGCGTGTGTGTGTGTGAGACAGAGAGAGAGAGGTTACAGTGTCCTCAGTGAACAGGAGCTGAGTCAGGACTTCTTGCCAGAAGGAGAGTCTATGAAGCTGGCACTTTCCGGACACATAAAACACGATCACAAACGCCGCCCAGTTACTCGGCATGCCAGCACGCTCCTCCAGCAGAGAATCTGATTTCACTAAACAGCTGTGTGCGTAGCTGAACCTTAGAACCCCTTTTACAAACGCTCGACGATGGCGAAGATTAGCCATGAAGAAAGCAAACTCTCCATCTGGTTACATCTACAGATCATAACTTGATGACGATTAGTGAAGGTTATACACTATTACCAGATTGCACAAAGTTGTTTGTTATTGTTTGATAATCTACATTATTAGTGGTCCCTGGTGGTCCAGCTCTCACCGCCGCAGCCAGGGTTCGACTCCCGGGCAGGGAACAGACCCAGCCACTGAGAGGTTCACTCTTAGTGCCGATCCCAAGCCTGGAAAAAATGGAAGGGTTGTGACAGGAAAAGACATCTGGCATTAAAAAATGCGCCAAATCAGAATATGCAGATTGGATGATCTGCAGTGGCGACACTAAACAGGGATCAGCCAAAGGACAACAACGACAATCTACAAAAATTATATTAATCAACTCATCTTTTATATATGATGCTCCATACGTTGTCGTTGTGGCTGCTACCTGTTTGGGGTCGCCACAGCGGACCACCATTTATTTGGTCAACACATTTCTATTTGGCACAGGTTTTACGCAGGATGCCCTTCCTGACACAACCCACCCAATTTATCCAGAGTTAGCTCTTCATTGTTTATAGCTGCTATAATAGAAGTGTTAACAGGAATTAACTTGTTTCATGCTGTGGTGCAAGTGAAAAAAAAAAAAAAATCTGACAGCTTCCACATAAAAAAGATGTATAAGACACTCCTCTATAACAGGCTGAAAGCATTTCGTTAACATATAATATATTAATATATATTAATATATTAATTAATAATATATACACAAGTATATATTATTAAACCATAATTGTAAATCCACAGCTTTTCCGGGTGAGTTACTTCACTACTCCACCAAATACATCATTTAATGACTATTCAAGACCTTTTATGGCATGCTATTCTGCAAAAAACTGCCAGAAACATGAAACTCTGTTTCCTCAGTTCCATTCCAGTACGCTGTAAAAAGGATTGCAGCTCCGGCTTCATAGCCCCAGATGTTCGTAACACCCACTCAGAGAACGTACCTGCTCCCAAACAGAAGCTAAAGAGAGTGGACACTGACTGCAGTACCGACCCGACCCAGATATTAACCCGAGCATCCAGATGTGAGCTGAGGGCAGGATTACTGCACCACTTCTAATGAGGAGGATCCTGAATCGACCCGAAAGCCTCAGTTCAAAGTCTCATGAGCGAAAACTGATACTGATTACGTGGTCAAATAAATATTCTACAATCCATTAGGCTTGCACTGATTTAAATGAAAGTTGTCGTTGTTGTTGTTGTTGTTGTCCTCTGGCTGTTCCCTGTTCAGGACCTCTACAGCCGGATCATCCGATCCACATATTTTGATTTCGGCCCAGGTTTTATGATGGATGCCCTTCCTGATGCAACCCTCCTGTTTTATCTGGGTTTGGGACCTGTGCTGAGAGCTAACCCCTCAGTGGCTGGTTCGTTTCCTGCATAGAAATCTAACCAGGTTGCTTCAGGGTTTGTGACTAAACTGTAACTGAGACACGTTTAGGTTCATCACACAGCACTTTAGAGAGGCAGTTTACTCACAATCCATAAGAGACTGGATAGTTGTTCTTAGACTTGATAGGTAGTTTAAGGAGTGGGAAGCCAAGCCTCCTTCACTAGAACCGACACGGACTGAAACCATGCCTCCTTCACTAGAACCGACACGGACTGAAACCATGCCTCCTTCACTAGAACCGACACGGACTGAAACCATGCCTCCTTCACTAGAACCGACACGGACTGAAACCATGCCTCCTTCACTAGAACCGACACGGACTGAAACCATGCCTCCTTCACTAGAACCGACACGGACTGAAACCATGCCTCCTTCACTAGAACCGACACGGACTGAAACCATGCCTCCTTCACTAGAACCGACACGGACTGAAACCATGCCTCCTTCACTAGAACCGACACAGACTGAAGCCACACCTCCTTTAAACAGACTGACAGAGACAGAAGAACATGCTTCTGTTACAACTTAAACACAGCGGCAATGCCTCATTCTAAAGAACTGTCACACAAATAGAAGCCACGCCTCCTTCACAAGAATTAATACACCTAGAAGCCATGCTTTCTTCTCACGAGCTGACACACCCAAAGAAGCCACACCTCTTTCCCAAGAGCTGACACACACACAAATAAGCCATGTCTCCTTCTCAAGAGCGGAGATACCAAAAGAAGCCACGCCTCCTTCTGAAGACCTGACACACACAAACAAGCCATGCTTCCTTCTCAAGAGCTGACACACACAAATAAGCCACACCTCTTTCCCAAGAGCTGACACACACACACAAATAAACCACGCCTCCTTCTGAAGACCTGACACACACTATGAAGCCACGCCTCCTTCTACAGGGCTAGCACACAAACAAGCCACGCCTCCTTCTCATGACCTGACACACACAAACAAGCCACGCCTCCTAATCAAGAGTTGGCAGACACAAATAAGCCCTACCTCTTTATCAAGAGCTGACAAACACTATAAAGCCTCGCCTTCTTCTGCAGGGCTATCACACAAAGAAGCCACGCGTCCTTCCCATGAGCGGACACACACAAATAAGCCACGCCTCCTTCTCAACAGCTGACACACACATAAGCCACGCCTCCTTTTCCAAAAGCTGACACACACACATAAGCCACGCCTCCTTTTCCAAGCAAGAGCTGACACACACACACACACACACACAAGCCACGCCTCCTTCCCAAGACCTGGCACACACAAAGAAGCCACACCTCCTTCCCAAGAGCGGACACACACAAATAAGCCACGCCTCCTTCTCAACAACTGACACACACATAAGCCACGCCTCCTTTTCCAAGAGCTGACACACACACATAAGCCACGCCTCCTTTTCCAAGAGCTGACACACACACACAAGCCACGCCTCCTTCCCAAAGAGCTCGCACACACAAAGAAGCCACACCTCCTTCCCAAGAGCTGACACACACAAAGAAGCCACGCCTCCTTCTCAACAGCTGACACACACACATAAGCCACGCCTCCTTTCCCAACAGCTGACACACACACATAAGCCACGCCTCCTTTCCCAACAGCTGACACACACACATAAGCCACGCCTCCTTTTCCAAGAGCTGACACACACACACACACACACACACACAAGCCACGCCTCCTTCCCAAAGAGCTCGCACACACAAAGAAGCCACACCTCCTTCCCAAGAGCTGACACACACAAAGAAGCCACGCCTCCTTCACAACAGCTGACACACACACATAAGCCACGCATCCTTTTCCAAGAGCTGACACACACACACACATAAGCCACGCCTCCTTATCAAGAGCTGAGATACAAAAATAAGCCACGCCTCCTTCTCTTGGACTGACAGCTCAGAGGCCACTGTCGTCTTCTGCCAGTTAAATATCATCCTGTTCCTTGCACCGTGTTTAAAAACCCGACAGACTTTTCCATGTTAATCGTTAAACAATGGGGCGAAATATTTTGATCCAAATTGTTTGCTTTTCTTGGTTCACATAAATCAGTTCAACATCTGGCACATCTGACAGTGATCAGGAAAATCACAGAACATAACACAAAAATAAGTGATTAACAGAAACAGAGCAGAAATTATGATGAACAAAAGCAACTCATTTAACCCGGGAAGTTAAAAAGATAAGACTTTAAAGCTAAAAAAATCAGCTTTAAAGGACAGAGAGTTGCATTTCTAGAACTCTTTGTGTTACCAAACTGAGTTATAAGGATGCTGAAGCAGTGACATAAAATACACACAAATAGAAAGTTTTCCAGCAAGGGATTTGTTTTGTTATTTTCTGCAATGCTTCAATAGCTGCATTTTCTTTCTTTCTTTTTACAATTAAAATGCAATCTAAGTGCAACAGCCGTGCATTCTCAAATTCATCAAATATGCAGAGTTTAAAACTTTTTTCTCCCTAACACCATGCAGATGGAGAAACACAGCAAGCCTGGTTTAAGGCCATCCAGTCCAGAGGCAGCCTCATGTGCACTGCACTTGTTCACTAAAACGCAATCCTGAATCTGTGCCTAAAAATCGCACTAAACAATCGTCCAATAGCGAGCTCTCTCTCCTTGCAGGCATTTAAAATAACATTTTATTTGCACGAAATCTGCACATGCACACCAAACGGCTCCAGTCACGACCCAAGGGAAGTTTAACTCTTCATGTGCATAACCGAGGCTCGTCAATCCAGCTGCGTTCCTCAAAAGCAAACTGTTTTGCGACTCAAACTTTTAGTTAAAGCGCAAAAAATAAAGCCCGGTGACGGAGAAATGAAGCAGCCCGGGAACACAAAGTGCACAAAACTGCAGCGGCTTTTCCATCCGCTGTCTTCAAGTCGGCGGATGGGAATAAAGGACGTGTGTCAGGCGCAGGAATGAAAAGCTGGGTTTGTTTACCATGCTGCTGATCCGTCAGCTCTTCACTCCGCGGCTCTCGGGGCCTCCGCGCGCCATGAAACACCGAGACACGGATTTTTCACATTTCTCCTGCTTTCTCCCTCACTCACTCGCTCCACACCGGGTTGCCAGATTGGAGCAGTCTGAGTTCAACTTCACTCCCGGTTTCGAAACTCCTCCCTCGATTCCCTGTGAACCAGGTCCAGGTCCAGGTCCAGGTCCAGCATGTAGATTATATAAAGTCTCCGTTTACGTCATGGGTCTCGAGTAAGTAACTAAATTGTTTTACAACAATACAAATTGTTAAATGCACATCATAGATCTTAAATAAATAGTTTTGATTATTAAAATACGTTAAATAGGTATAACAACTTGTTTTATTATTATTATTATTATTATTATTATTATTATTATTATTATTATTGCGTATTAAATATATTTAAGTAACATTAGCATCTGAAAGGATAAATGGCTTCTATAAACATCATCAACAACAATAACAACAACAACTATTATTATTATTATTATTAAATATATGTAAGTAACATTAGCATTTGAAAAGATAGAAGAAAGAAGGCTTCTAGAAACAACAGAAATAACTATTATTATTATTATTATTAGTAGTAGTAGTAGTAGTAATAGTAGTTGTAGTAGTATTAGTAAAAGTACTAAATATATTTAAATAACATTAGCATTTTATAAGATAACTGACTATTATTATTATTATTATTATTATTATTATTATATTAAGTATCCCAAATAATGCCATAAGCACTAAGGACTACCACCTGATACAGATATTTAAGCAAAGATTCAATATTATTTGTAAATCCAATCTATATATAGCTTTTATTTATATATATCTGTATATATGTTCATATTGCACTGCTAACTTGCACTTCTGGCTAGATGCTAACTGCATTTCGTTGCCTTGTACCTATGTGCAGTGACAATAAAGTTGAATCTAATCTAAATCTAATCTAATCTAATTTAGCTACAAGAGCATTAGTGAGATCAGACTCTGATGATGGGTGAGAGGGTCTGGAGTGGAGTCGTTGTTCCAGTTCATCACAAAGGTGTTCAGTGGGGTTGAGTCAGTGTCAGGGCTCTCTGTGTAGGACACTCGAGATCTTTTCTACTCCATCGTTAACCTCCACACCATGGAGATGGCTTTGGATACAGGGGCATCGTCACAAACAGGTTCTAGGTTCCAGTGAAGAGAAAATGTAAACCTTGAAGACAAAGACTACAAAGACTTTCTTTCCAACTTTGCATCACATATAGGTGTGATGTTAAGGGTTGGAACAAAATTTTGGCCATGTAATTTATCTACCAGTCCACAATGTTATTATAAATGAACCAAAATATCTACATCTTGTCCCACATATGTTTTTCAAAGTTTCAATTTAAGTGTCAAAAATGAGCGCATTCATATCCAACCTTATTATTCACTAATTTAAATTGAGGGAAAAAAAACACAATAACCCTTCCGGTTAAAAGCCATCAATCTGGCAACCCTTGCGGGAGCGTTGTGAGGCTGCCTCTGCAGGGGGAGGAGGTGATTGGAGCTCGGGGATCAGATGGGCTTTCTTGGCCCTGGATTTTAAAGAGACCTGACTTCTTAAAATATTTTTTTTATTATTAAAATATATATTTCAGTACGCACAAATACATGTTATTTCTCCCCTGTCTATAAATCTAACTAGCATCATTTCAAGGATTTACAAATATCACTGATAAAATTTAAAGCAGAGATTCTCAGCTCAAGTGCAGTTTAGGCAAGGAAAATGTAATAAAGAAATGAAGTGATTAATTGTGATAATGTTGTATTAAGAAAAGAGTCATACATACCAGGGGAAGAAAGACGTGTGGATTAAGGGAATAAAGATATATTTTGTTATTTGAATGTTGACCACTTTCCACTGCTGCAGAGGCTGTGCAAATCAGCTGTATTTTATAGCAGTGTTTGAGAGAAATTTCTGTCCCATGATTAAAAACCAGCATATAGACAGCTGTCTTGTGTTTTTAAGTTTATTTGATAGAAGCTTCTTATATATGGCAATCTGTGAAAGGGCTAAGAAAAAAAACAGCACATAGAAAACCCCGGTCTTTTTTTAACGCAATAATAATCTATGACGTTTTTGATGAGAAGACGTTTAGGACACTTCTGTTTTTTTTTCTCTGCACAAGAAAGTCATCAGGATGGAGGTGGATTGAGGTTTCTAATTAAAGAGCGTCGTTTTTCTCTGTTAACTTCACGAGCCAGGCTGGTGAGGGAATGACTGTTTATAGCTGCTATATCATAAATCATTACAGGAGCTAACTTGTTTCAGTGCTGTTCCACAACAGTTACTGTAACTATAAACAAGTAGAAAGTATGATATGTTGTTTAATAAATTTAAAAAACTGTAATCATTGGCAAACTGCTGGGGTGTAGGACATGTTGTAATAGAAAAAATTAACATTAGGGTGGTTAAAGTGATTATTTTCCATACATAATATACACCAGATCAGGCATACCATTATGACCACCTGCCTAATATTATGTTGGTCCCCTGTTTTGCTGCCAAAACAGCCCTGACCCATCATGCACTGTGTATTCTGACACCTTTCTATCAGAACCAGCATTTACTTCTTCAGTAATTTGAGCAACAGTAGCTCGTCTGTTGGATCGGATCACACGGGCCAGCCTTCGCTTCCCACGTGCATCAGTGACCCTGTCGCCGGTTCACCACTGTTCCTTCTTTGGACCACTTTTGATGGATACTGACCACTGCAGACCGGGAACACCCCACAAGAGCTGCAGTTTTGGAGATGCTCTGATCCAGTGGTCTAGCCATCACAATTTGGCCCTTCGTCAAACTCACTCAAATCCTTACGCTTGTCCATTTTTCCTGCTTCTAACATCAACTTTGAGGACAAAATGTTCCTAATATATCACACCCACGAGCAGATGCCAGTGTTATTCACGTCACCTGACAATAACAATAATAATAATAATATATAAATAAATATATATATACACACATATATATATATATATATATATATATATATATATATATACACATATATACATATATATATAAGCCTTTTTTGCATTTCTGAAAACAAAAAATGAAACAAACCACTGGATTCAAAACACCTTCACATTGTGCTAAAACTCTTTTACTGTGTCTGAGGTCTTGTCAGTGGAGAAGGTGTGAATGTGTTACATCCATTCTGAACTGGCGTGATGCTTTTGTTAGCATTTAATACAAATTACATACAAAACCAAAAAAACAGGGCGGCATAAAACATTTCTCGTACATTCATATATGTCCTATTATTGAAAAATAAAATTTTTTATTAAAAAAACAAAAACGAAAAACAC
This sequence comes from Hemibagrus wyckioides, assembly GCF_019097595.1. Taxonomy (NCBI): domain Eukaryota; kingdom Metazoa; phylum Chordata; class Actinopteri; order Siluriformes; family Bagridae; genus Hemibagrus; species Hemibagrus wyckioides. The sequence goes on along the minus strand of NC_080732.1, from coordinate 3,553,263 downwards.
AAACACACAACAGTTAAACGGTATATAAATGAACAGAACACCACAGAAATGTATGTACAGGTCAAAGTGGCTCGTATTACCTGACATCAGACAAACAATCTTTATGGAAAACAAAAAGGAAGATCAGTGGTCTAGCTTCAATAATTAATAATAATAATAAAAAAAAGTAACAGGAAATCTCTCAGAAGTGGTCTCAGCTGTATCGACTGCTATGACTTCCATGCCTTGATGAACTGCGACTGTAGGAACGGTATGATCTGAAGGAGAGGGGGGGGGGGGGAAAGCAGAAATGTAAAATATCTGTAATAACGTACTGCAAAGACAAAAGAACGAAAGCATGCATTACGTACAACGTCCTCACCTGGATCTGCGATCAGAACTTTCACTCCGTCTGTATCGCCGCCTTCTGCTACGACTGCGGCTACGGCTCGAGTAGCTGTCATAAGTGTAGGATCTGGAATAAACAGACGCACACATTAACATGTTTTACATATTTGTTATTCTGTAGGAATAGAGAAAAAACACATTAGCTTTATGTACCGTAGTCACACTTCTACAGTATCTCTTGAGAACCCCACTTTAGTGTTTGTCCCATTAGTGTTGCTGTAATGCAGCACTGTACGGTTCCCTGAGCTGAAAGCCTTTGTTACAGAACTCCTTCTGTTTGTAAATCATTACACTGTAATGTTTTGTGCTGAAACTAAACACCATCCTATAATTTTCTGTAAATTCTGTAAATCTAAGCAGGCAGAACCATAAATGACTACTAACTAATGGAAATATTACAATGTTAAGCTGTAAATAAATGTACTAGTATAAATTGATGCTTGCTGAACAAGTCAAATCAGGCATGACATTATGACCGCTGACCGGTGAAGTGAATAACACTGATGATCTCCTCATCATGGCACCTGTTAGTGGGTGGGATATATTAGGCAGCAAGTGAACATTTTGTCCTCAAAGTTGATGTGTTAGAAGCAGGAAAAATGGACAAGAGTAAGGATTTGAGCGAGTTTGATGAAGGGCCAAATTGTGATGGCTAGACCACTGGATCAGAACATCTCCAAAACTGCAGCTCTTGTGGAGGTGTTCCCGGTCTGCAGTGGTCAGTATCTATCAAAAGTGCTCTAAGGAAGGAACAGTGGTGAACCGGTGACAGGGTCATGGGCGGCCAAGACTCATTGATGCACGTGGGGAGTGAAGGCTGGCCCGTGTGATTCGATCCAACAGACGAGCTACTGTTGCTCAAATTGCTGAAGAAGTTAATGCTGGTTCTGATAGAAAGGGGTCAGAATACACAGTGCAGGACGGGTCAGGGCTGTTTTGGCAGCAAAAAGGGGGACCAACACAATATTAGGCAGGTGGTCATAATGTTATGCCTGATCTGTGTATATTATTTTACCAACCTTGACCTACGGCGTTCTGTGGACCAACTTCTGGAACGACTTCGACTGTATGTATGACTGGAAAAAATAATAATAACAAACATGATAAACCAGAAAGTCAAGAAAAAAGGACAGCAGTGTCCATACCAACAGTTAGGGACAAACAGTTTTCTGTGTTATAATCACAGAACTGCAGGAATTGATGACCATGGGGAACATGCCTCTATACTCTGAGTGCCTGACAAGCATTCTGAATGAACTATGCAAACACTCCATGATAAACATCGGAGGTATATGAGGTACACTGACAATGCCACTCACTCACCTGCGATAGCTATGATAGCTACTACTACGAGATCTGGAACGTTCTCTACTGTATCTCCTTCTGCTTCTACTTCTACTGTAGCTCCTATGGACAGAGAACAAACAAAAACAAATTATTCTCAAGAATGAAACCCAAAGTGAATGTTTAGGTTTTGATGTGGCGTACTGTTCAATTCTGCATGCTTGCATAAATGTATATTTAAGCCAGGTTCAGTGAATAGCTGTGTGGATCTTGTGTGTACCTGGAAGAATAGCTGGAGCTCCTGGACCTGCTCCCAGAGTGGGTGTATGACCGTGACCTGTCTCTACGTCGGGGTCTGGAACTGGACACTGAGCGGGACTTGCTTCGTGAGTGTTTCTGGGATCCAGCCTGCTCTCCTGTGGCAGCAGGTGAACCCTCTTCACTGGAACTGTCCTGATTTCTGGGACGCTGGTTTAGCCGTGCTGTCTTTCGCACCTCGTCGAACAGGGACCCCGGTCGGACCCTGTTTTTGCTTTTGATCTCAATCTTGAGGCCCTGAGTCTTGCCCTCCCCTTGGTCTTGCGTCCTGTTCATTTTCATGGCTAGAGATGCTGCACTGACCGCTGGTACTACAGTCATACCTTTTAAAGGTTTCCATTTAGGATCGACTAGTAGCCCAACACCGCCGGGTGTGGTTTCTCCAGCTTGGTTGGCAGGAGTTAAAACAGAAGGATTTGAACCTGAGGTCTTTTGATCGGTCTGAGGTAGCAAAAGTTGAGTTCCGTTCTTAACAGCATCTTTTATTGCTGGCAGGTCAACCGGAGAAGGGTCAGGTGGTTCTGTGTTGTGCTCGGGAGTACATATTTCCATGTCGTCTTGATCTTTTGTTTGGTCTTGAGCAGTAACATTTGACTGACTTGAAGCAATCTGTGGATGTTTGCTTTGTGCTGGACTTTTTGCTGCCTCAATATTTAGCTTTAGTTGCTGCCTTTTTGTCAGCTTTGAGGACTCATTACCACTTTTAGAGATCTGGGCAGCTGAGCCGCTTTCTTTTGATGAATTATGAATCATCTTGGAATAGTCCTTGCTTCCAACATATTGAGATTTCAGCTGTGTGCTCTTTACCAGTTCTGTAAGTCCTTCATTGTTAGCAGGGTCAACATTTTTCCCCTGAGCCAATGAATCATCCTCCTCGCCTTCTTCACCAAACTCGAGTGGAGGCTGCCAGTGAAATGTCTCCTTTGGTTTCTGGTGTTTCTTCTTAGACCTTTTTGTTTTTGTCTTCACTCTTTGTGAGCCAGACCTGTCGGAATTTCTCCTCTTGTGCTTGTGTTTACGCTTAGACTTCTTGCTTTTGTGCTTTTCGGGTTTTGTGCAATCGTCAGAATGATCCTCAGTGTTTTTAAATTCTCCTGCAAACTTGGAGAGTTGGTGTGGTTTGTTGGAGACTCCAGAAGGTTCTTCACTTTCAGATTCCGAACTGGCTTCCCCCTCTTCCTTTTCTGATGAAGGTTTATTTTGACCATCCACATTGTTTGCCTCTGGCATTTCAGGCTCGCTTTCAGAGTCCCAACAATGAGCCCAAATCTTCATCTTTTTCTTTTCAGAAAGTCCACTCTCCTCTTTAACAGAAATTTGAGGTGGTTTCTTCTCACCAGAGGAAGTCAGTTTGCTCAAATGTTCGTTGTCACTTTCCCATCCAGATCCAGATTTACAGTTGGCGGGAGCCACTACTGAGGCATTGTTTGGTTTGAGCTTCTTTTCTGCCTTTATTGGAAAATCTCGCAAAGGATCAAGTGCATCTTCTGGCGCACCTGAAATACTGTGTCTCTGAATAGGACCATGTGTGCTGCTAGTTCCATCTGAATGGGAAGGAGATGAATCTTCTATGACAGGGCTATATATGACATTCTTGGTCTTCTTATGGTCCCTCCTGTGAGAACTATGGCGCTTCTCTCTTCTTTCTGAGGACGGTCTTCTATACGAATAATAGGAGTCTGACCTGCTAGAAGAGGAAGATGAAGAAGACCTGCTGTGCTGACCAGGTGACATGGACCGATAACTAGAGCGACTTCTGCTTCTTGAATGGCTGGAGGATCGACTCCTGGATGAACCTCTTCGGAGGAGACCTTCAGGTTGCTTGGTTTTTCCACTGTACTGGCTGCTGCTACTGAGACCCTTATGAGACGTGGATTTCTCATTTTGACTCTGAACATTCGAGAGCCTCTCAAGTGGCATATCTGGAGTTTGGCTCATGAGAGCCTGAGAGGGCAAGTCTTTTTTTGCCTTTATCTCTTGGATGCGAACATAAGATGGTTTCCAAGGCTTTTGTCCTGGTTTCCAGCGAGAAGGTGGTGGACTGTCACTCAAAGGCAGCACTGGGACACTCTCAGTAGATGCAGATGGAGGAACTTTGGGTTCTGCAGCTTGAGTAGGTGTGGATACAGGATTCTTAACCTTCTGTGTACTGCCATCAGGAAGCTTTGAGGCATTCCGTTTTTTGTAATATGGCGACTGTGACCTGTACCTGGACCTAGATCTGGATCTTGTCCTGTATCTCGATCTGGAGCGAGAATCAGACCTAGATTGTGTAATAGACCGTCCTGACTGACTTCCCGACCTTGACCTTGAGTAGGTTCTGGACCTACTTCCTGTTCTAGAGTGACTTCTGGAATAGGATCTGTCTCTTGACCTAGAGTAAGATCTGGACCCTCTAGACGAGCGGGACGAGGATTGTTTCCTGTTTGACCTTGATCTATATGACCGGCGAGACTGGCGGGACACAGAACGGGAGCGAGAGCGTGAATAAGATCTCCTTGGTGGATAGTCGGAGACTTTTGACCTTCTGTCTGATGACACAGACATCTCTCCCTCTGAAAGAGAGGCCTCTCTGAATTTGCTTTTCTTGTGCTTCTTTGAATGTTTCCGTTTCTTTGCTTTCTTCTTACGTTTGGCTTTTTTCTTTTCTTTCTTGTAATGGTGATGCTGACTAGAGTTATCAGAGGCTTGATCTGAAGAGTATTCTCGGGACCGGGACCTTGACCTTGACCAGGGGGTGCCACTTCTGTCATCCCATCTGTTAAACCATTCAACGTGGTTTCAACATAAGTTTTTATTCTTCCATTATACAGTGAAAGTCTGTTATATCAGGGGTGGACAAGTCTCGAGCCTGAGCGCCTATGAAAAGTCCATCTTAATATACTGTTACTTCGAGGTTAAACATATTGAGAGAATATAAAGATGCTAACTGGAGTTTAATAATAACTTCCGGGCAGAAGATATTTCATCGCGAAACATTGGACAAGAACTTGCAGACTTTTTGTTGAGGGCACAAACAGGACTGATCATTTATATATTTGTTTAATGTAGCTATTAGAACATATTGCTAGCTATGACATGGCTTCTGGGCAAAGGGGTTCTCACTTACCCAGGGGGCTTGCTCATAGATTTATGACTTGTCCATCCCTGCATATGAGCTCACATCTGAATACGTGAGGGTTTTACCTTTCTCCTTTGCTCCATTTCTGTACACTGGGAGCCTGGTAAGTCTTTGTCCTCTGCATCTCCTCTTTCCAGTGTGGAGGAGTCTCACTGCTCCCTCTTTCCTCCTCAGATTCAGACCGAGATATCGACCGAGTAGGAGTATGGTATCTCTACAGTAAGAAATCACAGACGTTATATTCTTTATTCTCTCACTACAACAACCGCTTTGCTTTTAAAGACTATGAAATCAGACAGAAAATGTCGGACACGAATTCCTCGTTTCTTTCACTGCAGTGTAACTGTATGTACCGCACAGACCATGTGAGAGTTCATACCATTGTGCCACGGCCTTTCAGTTTCCGGCCAGATTTTGTGACGGCTGGCTTGGTGTCATTTGACACTTTTGCGGTGTCCTGTACAATGCTAAAAAGAGACAAGAAGAAAAAGATTATAAAGAAAGCACAAATTTAAGAATCTGAGATTTTAACATTAGGCTAGTTAAGGTTGGAATGCATTTGCTTCTCGTGTACACAGGTCTCAAAAAAATACCAGTGCTGACAGAGCACAGAAGTTAAAGCCATTCACAGTACTTATAATCCCGGCTGTTTAAAGTCGGTATAAATTAAAGCAAAATTTAATTCAATCAGCCAGCATATGTTTTGACATTAAAGGTGTCATTAAGAAGAAAAGAAGATATTCCACCTTAACTGCTCACTGCATTTCTGTCATATAAACATTAGCCTATACACTGATCAGGCATAACATTATGACCACTGACAGGTGCCGTGAATAAGACTGATGATCTCCTCACCATGGCACCTGTTAGTGGGTGGGATATATTAGGCAGCAAGTGACATTTTGTCCTCAAAGTTGATGCAGGAAAAATGGACAAGCGTAAGGATTTGAGCGAGTTTGACGAAGGGCCAAATTGTGATGGCATGAATGAACAGTGGTGAACCAGCGACAGGGTCACAGGCAGCCAAGGCTCATTGATGCATGTGTGGTCCGATCCACAGATGCGCTACTGTTGCTCAAATAGAAAGCTGTCATAATACACAGGGCATGACGGGTCAGGGTTGTTTTGGCAGCAAAAGGGGGACCAACACAATATTAGGCCTGTGGTCATAATGTTATGTCTGGTCAGTGTATTAGTATTAAGTACATTCTTTGAACCAAGATGAACTGGTATAAAATAGCTGTGTGATGGGAGATTTTACTTTTGCTACCTTAAACCTGCGGTTCTAAAAGGTGGAACAACCACCCTCCTCCACCTTGTTATGTTTTCAACATCTGCTTGCATATTTAAACAGTCAATAAACACCGTGATTAGTTTACCAAATAGCAAAAACTTCTGTTTATTGTGCAGCAACATACATAACCCACTCTGTCTCCTTATCACCTTCCTGTGAGTTTTGAAATTTTACTGAACAGACGTACATATTTGTCGACTCTTCCTGTGCTGGCATGTCTCTCCGGAGCAGGAAGCGGTTCTCTGGCACAGGAGGGATCTCCTCTGGGCGCACCATAGGCTTCTCCCTCTTTACATTATGTTCTTTCTGTCCGTCCTCTTCCTCTACCATCTCTCGCTCAGAAGGGCTGCAGGAGAGGCAGGCATTAGTCACCACTGACCAACTGACGAAAAGAAAAAATCTGCTATATTACTGCCCATTTAGCACAAAGTACTAGGAGCTGAACTCTCACCTCCCTTGAACAACCGATTTCTCGTGCCGCCTCTCTTTCCTCCCGACTTCTTTCCTTCTCCTTTTTGCGTGCTTGCTCTTGGCAGAAGTCTTCTTATTTCGCCGGGAATACTGTTTGGCCGATTCTTCTGCAGACTCGAAGGAGGAGTACCGTGAATCTGAAGAACTCTGAGAATCATCTTCGGAATAGAAAGCTTTCCGCTTCCTACCTTCAAGTACTTCGGAAGCGCAAGAAACATATATTTAATTTCCTATAATTCTAATCATTTTTTTTTACATTTGTGTGAGGAACAAGATTACCATCGTTAGCAGATTTCGTAATCAGCTGTCCGCAGTCGATCACTCTGACGTCAGCGTAGGGTCTGCTGGCAGTGTCGGTCTTCAGCCCCTCGATTTTCTTTATCACTTCGAACCCAGAGATGACCAACCCAAAGACCACATGAACGCTGCGATAAAACATGCGAATCGAGTCAGCGGACTACATCCTGAAGCGCGCATTATCACAGGGCATGTCATGCAAAGACCGTTCTATTAGAGAACGTAACCCTACCCATCCAGATGTGGTGCTGTCTTTGTAGTTCTGTTTCAGGGACAATGACAGTAAAATAGCCACGTCGGATCAGCCGACACATGGAATAAAAGAGAGAGAAAACGGAGGGCGATTTAAACATGCAAAATCTCACGCGCTGTCAATCAAGTGGAAAACTGGATCCACACACAACAGGCATCATCATATCTTTATTCCAAAACATCCAGCATGTAGCATAAGACTGATTTAATTTATAAACAACGGCACAAATAAAATAAATGCACGCTGGTTGAAGCAGTATGTAAACAATGACGACTATCCAAGCCTCTTTCAGCATACTATATGGTAAGATATATTCAATAATCAGTGCCAGTGACCTCGGTCTTAACAGATTAATACCATCACTGCTATCACAGAGGTCTCTTAAATACTGAGCTGCCTAACAAAGTTAAAAGCCCAGCCCTTACAAATATACAGTTAAATACAGATCAGTTAAAATAAAAGAAATGAATAGGTCGCAAAAAAAAAAAAAAAAAAGGTCTAGCTACAACAATCAGAAATAGTCAGGAGAGAGAAGCACAGCCTTGGAGAGACACATTACCTTGGTAGAGCAGGATGCTAGAGTTTCTGCAAATTTTACACAAAAACGGCAAGAGAAAAATTGTAATACATTTGTAGGCAAAAAAGGAGTCCAAGTTTTCTTTGTAATATATTTCTACATGTATACTGAGAAGGGAAAGAAGAGATGAGCATGTTGAGGCACCTGCATCACACATAAATACCGTATGCAGTGTCTCCAATATCAATGATAAAGGGGGGGAAAGCAAGGACGGGAATATTTGGCTACATTGATGCTTGAGGAATGCGGGATTGAGAAACTAACCAAGTGAAAACTCCAAACGGCTCATGTAAAATAAAAATCAGACAAAAAACAAAAACGTGGAAATATGAAACCTAGTTTGATGTGCGCGATAAGAGTGTGGTAATGTAATTACCAAAACACTACATTATATTTACATAAACACACTTTGAGAAACTAAAACGGAGTAAATGGGGAGTTTTCCAGAATTAGAGTGTATGAAATAATTCATACCTAAAAAAAAAAAAATAAAAAAAAATAATGCCATTTAATATTGTCCAGTGACGTTAAATGGCGAGCAGACGACCTGGTGATGCACATTCATATGAATGATGTTTGAACCTCACACACACACACTCTCCCCCCGACAGAATAAGGCGTACTCACATGAAGAACTGCGAGCCGTTAGTGTCCTTGCCTCGGTTGGCCATCGACAAGAGGAAGGCTCTGTCGTGTTTGAGAATAAAGTTCTCATCTGTTGGAAAAAGACACGGAAACACAGAACGGACTGAGTGCTGGCCATCTGTTACATGAGATGGCATGGTGAGGAAAGGGATTTAAAAAAAAAAGAAGGAAGGAAAGAAAGAAAGAAAATAGAGCATTCTTTCCTCTGCAGTCCCCAATTCAATCACTGCCTAAGGATCGGCATTACGGCATGTTTATCTGCATGAATATGAGTGTGTCCGGGGACGAATTACGCATTCTGGAGTAGAATTTACCGGACTTGTTATGCGCCGCTACATGCAGACCTGCCAGTAGAACGATTGCGCATTGCCAGGATGGTTTGGCGTAGTGCTTTTATAAATCACTCGCATGAGGTAGAAGGGTATTTAAGGGGTTAGACGGAAACTATCTGCAGTGTGTGGATTAAAAGCTCGAAACCATTTACGTCGACGGAAAGTGGGCACTGTATCTTTCAAGGGAGAAAAAAAACGAAAGATCAGGAAAGATGGTGGGAAAGGGGCGGGGCTTTCACGGAGTCGATTCATATCGGGGAACATCTGTGCAGCTGTCGATCATTCTATATGTCAACTGGATAAATATTGGGGAATAAAATTTAGACATAGGTACAGTAACCTACTCTAATCTTTAAATGCAGAGTTTGTGTGCACAAATACATAAAGGTCGTTAGGTCTATATATGGCTTCTGTGATATACATTATATGGCCAAAAGTATGTGGACACTTGACATCACACCCATAAGTCATTTCCTTCTCAAACTGCTGTCATAAACTTGGAAGCGCAGTAGTGTTACAGTTTCCCTTCACCTGGTCCAGCATGGCAATGCCCCTGTGCACAAAGCGAGTTCCAAGAGAACTTGGTCTGCCAATGATGGAGCGGAAGAACTCGAGCGTTCTACATAGATCCCTGAGCTCCACCCCACTGAACACCTTCAGGTGTACAGGAATGCAGTCAATGACCTCACTAAAGCCCCGAAAGACCTCACTAAAGCCCCGAAAGACCTCACTAATGTTCAAAAAGTACATATGATTGTGACGGTCAGGTGTCCACAATTATTTGCCCATATAGTGTATGAATTTGTCATTTCATATAACACTAAAATGGTAATTAAATTAATTTGATTTGTTTTCACTGTAAACAAACTCTATAAGAAATTCTAACCTGCTAATGAGAAGTTACATGGTACAATACACAATATCAGCCAAACAAAATAAAAAACATTTTCTAAAATAAAATACAACATTTCAGCATGAAACGGTGCACAGACTTGCTTTTGTGATGATCTTATGATGAAGGACCAAAAGTTTTAGCTCTGAAAACAATACAGCGATGGACTATGGCAATACTAACGGGACAAAAACTGAAGGTAGGCAATATATATACTGTATATATAAATATACTAAGCTCTGGAGTGCTGTTTTAAAGGGAAGGTCAAAAGTAAGAAATAAACATGTTTGTTAGATTACTTAGATACACATTTAGAGAGGTGGGGCTTATTGTGTGGAGAGATTTACTGTAGAGACAATATGAAAAATAAAGTCGCACGATATGTTTCAATGTAGTCTCAAAAGGTGGAATAAGCGCGAGCATGTACAGTAATATTGAGATTTGGTTTGTAATAGGAGTGTACTTATTGTTCAGAAATGACAAGGCAAAAACAAACAAGTGAAATCCAATCAAAATTCAAGACCCAGATGTTCATGAGCACATCGCAGACACTAAAACACTCTGTCATATTATGCAGACAAGGAGGGGACAGTGTTTAGATTTGTGTTACTGCACTGTGCACATCTCTTACCTTTTCATTTTGCAAAAGACCACAATCTCTATAAATAAAAGAATACGTTGAAATATTTAGGCAAGTAGATTCGGGATTGTTAAAGAATAAAGAAATATCCCTAACCTCCATGCTGAGTCAGAAAGAAAGCCAAATATTTACAGAAAAAAACTAGGCAAGAAGTTTGTAAAAGAAATACAAAACTACAGAAGAGTAGAAACAATAAATAAATAAATAATGCCTAATCATCCATGCGTGAACTTCCCATGCAACCTCTTGGTAATGTAGTACTTAAATAAAAAAGTAGACACAAACATACTCATGGCATATCAAATGATTAGGATTTATAAGAGTTTATAAGGCTTTATAGCTGTTTACCTTCAAAGTAGCCACCGTATATGGACTCTCCTCCTCTTCCATTGCCTGTGCAAACAAAAGACTTCATTGAAAAATCACAGAATCCAGCAAGAATGTACTTCTTTTTGAGTGTGAATGAACGTATACAAAAAAGCATTGCGTAGGTATTCACCCATCACCCAGCCTGGCTTCATTACAAATAAAAATGTATTCAGACACGTTCATGTGGGAAATTAAAGTGTCACGTGATCTCGGTTTAAATCCAATGGCTCCTAGAACAACATACACCGATCAGGCATAACATTATGACCAATATTGTGTTGGTCCCCCTTTTGAAGCCAAAACAGCCCTGACCCGTCGAGACCCGTCCACTAGATCCCTGAAGGTGTGCTGTGGTATCTGGCACCGAGATGTTAGCAGCTGAAGTCCTGTAAGTTGCGAAGGCTTACAGGACACTTTTGATAGATACTGACCACTGCAGACCGGGACCACGCCACAAGAGCTGCAGTTTGGGAGATGTTCTGATCCAGTCTTCTTGCCATCACAATTTGGCCCTTTGTCAAACTCGCTCAAATCCTTATGCTTGCCCATTTTTCCTGCTTCTATCACATCAACTTTGAGGACCAAATGTTCACTTGCTGCCTAATATATCCCACCCACTAACAGGTGCCATGATGAGGAGATCATCAGTCTCAGTCTCATTCACTTCAGCTCTCACTGCTCATAATGTTATGCCTGATGGGTGTATATGGTCATATATGTGGATAAAGAAATATGGCACAACCTTGATGCTAGAGGAAGCTGTCCCCAGAAATTCAGTCACTGTGAAAAAGGGGGGGATTATTCAGAGAGGCAACCAAGAGAAGCCAAGCTGCTACCTCCTGCTCAGATGCTGCACCCACCACCATGCTTCAGCGTAAGAATGAGCACTGACCGTTGTAAAATTCAAGGGGTGGGGGTGAATACTTATGCACCACACTGTAAATATGAATAATGCCACCTACCTTCGGTGAAATCTCCCCCTTGAATCATGAAGTTCTTAACTACTCGATGGAATACAGAACCTTTATAGCACAGTTTTTTCCCTGTGGTTTTACCAGTGCCCTTTTCACCTGTAAACAACAATTACATTCTTAATGAGGGACAGTGATATTTTAACATGCTCAGGATTTAGATTAGACAGATTCGATTAAAACTCTATAATAATAATAATCATTATTATTATTTATCCCCAGCATACAATGGACTCCAGGAGCACTGCTGTATCTGTAAAATCCATTCAATCACCCTGAACACACACGAAGCGTAACAGGACATCTCCGATCTCAGATCAGCTCAGCAGACGCTATTTTTAGGCCCCCGAGTCTGTCACATTCCCAGCCTTCTACTAGGAAAAACAAATGATCTGTGTACTGAACTGCAGCTGTATTTGAGATTCCCACCCACACTTTCACGACGAACACTATCTGCTCAGAATCCTGTTTATTACCTGATAAGGAGAAAATAATTAAACAGTAATCTTGCTCTAGACTCTGCTCACAGACACACTCTCGCTAGTGTTCTAGAGACGGAAAATTCCTGCGGTTCATTTGTCCCGCTGTGCAAAGCCTGAATCAAGAAGTTACTTGTGCACAGAAGAGATTTTTACATTTCAAAGCAACTGGCTCGGAGCCAGAGACCCGGTTATAATGAAACTCCAGCAGAGAGCCGTCGAGAGCGCAGCCAGAGCAGGAGTGATGTGACATTACAGTAGCTTATTATTTCTTATAAGGCTTGTAAAGTTATTCAGAAGCTAACTACAACTTACTGGAGGCCTCAGCAACTCACTATTATAAACTTAGAAATAAAAGTACAAGATATTGCGTACTCACCAGTACAAAGACAGAGGAAATTTTTGCTCGTCTTGGGACAAATATCTGAGAACAGTTGAAAGACAATGCGTCCAACTGTAAAAAAAACAAAGAAAGGAAGATGCATCACATATCTTCACACAGTTTGTGCATAGAAAATTTACACTTACCATCTAACACATACGTATAAAAGGTTCAGGTTTTGTAACACCACTGTACACGATCTCTTCCAAACCTGCCTTAGGTTTATTTATAGAGCGTAAATCAGCACCTTAGTAACCGCTCTATATTACGGAAACGATAAAGCTGAAAAATATCCTCGGCCGAAACGGAGTATGAACTTTAAATATTTCGAAGACTAAGCATCTGAAAAGCGTCGGAATAATAATAATGAGGATGTAATGTTGGAAGCAGCACTTCTACACTGTGGCTCACGTATGACATTGAACCCAATTGTAGACTCTTTCACTATGTACACCGATCAGGCATAACATTATGACCACCTCCATAATCTTGTGTTGGTCCCACTTTTGCTGCCAAAACAGCCCTGACCCATCATGCACTGTGTATTCTGACACCTTTCTATCAGAACCAGCATTAACTTCTTCAGCAGTTTGATCAACAGTAGCTCGTCTGTTGGATCGGATCACACGGGCCAGCCTTCGCTCTACATGTGCATCAATGAGCCTTGGCCGCCCATGACCCTGTCGCCGGTTCACCACTGTTCCTTCCTTGGACCACTTTTGATAGATACTGACCACTGCAGACTGGGAACACCCCAGTGATCACTGATCCAGTGGTCTAGCCATCACAATTTGGCCCTTCTTAAACCACCCTTGACCCTGTCACCAGTTGTGGGAGTAATTTTGAAACCTAGTGTTTGAGAAGACAACATGAGTAGTATCAGACACCACCTTTGTTTACTGACCACCTCTGTAAGGTTTAACATGACAAGAGGGACGAGAGGTTTGGGTACATTTATAAACCCTGCACAAGCTTTGAACGGCCTGTGTAGAGTTCGTTTCAGCAGCCGTAGTCTGATAGGCCATTTGAGAAGTGGATAAAACTTGGACCGCTGCATTAACTTTGAGGCCGTCTTGTCCACTTGTAGGATTGCTGGTACCTTGATAAGACTGCAACCGAGCTTTGAGGAAAGTTTATGTTGTGCTACCTGTCAGTAGTCATAATGTCGGTGTATATGAGGGTATAAAACGATTACAAAAAAGCAACTCTTACTCTTTACAGATTGCACCTAATAACACCTTTTCATATTACATTAATCTCCTTGAAGTGACAAAATTATTGAAACTGCAATCCGCTGCCCGGTGCAAATCTCTGCAATTAGATGAATCACACAGGCTTTTAATCCGTTAATTAACCCCATTATTTGCGCGGACATAACGGTTACAAACCCGGCTATTAAATGATTAGATCGGGACAACAGGGCGCTAAAACGCGTGTTCCCGGCTTTATGACACGAAGCACATAATTATCAGCGAGCTCTGGTGGAGAGCAGGCGTTCATTCGACTCGTCTGTGGCCTGTTTAGACCGAGTTTACTGCATGAGGGTTCAGCACATGGACACGCAAAGGTACTTTAATAGTTCTGAAATGGAAACCTGCAACATTGCTGAGGACGTGTCTCTCTCTCTGTCGGTCTCTCTCTCTCTCTCTCTCAAAAACAGGTCATTTTAGCTAAGTGTATCAACTTACACTAAATCCCTTTTCCCGCTGGGTGTGTGTGAGATTTCACAATGACCACAATTGTCTTTTGGTTAAGAGAATACTTATGTGAATAGAGTGCTTCTCTTTATTTCTCTCTCACACACTCTGTCTCTCTCTCACACACACACACACAGACTCTCTCTCTCTCTCTCTCTCTCTCACACACACACTCTCTCTCTCACACACACACTCTCTCTCTCTCCCTCTTTCACAAACACACACACACTCACTCTCTTACTCTCTCTCCCTCTCACACACACTCACTCTCTCTTACTCTCACACACACACTCTCTCGCACACAATCACACTCTCTCTCTCTCTCTCACACACACTCCCTTTCTCTCTCCCTCTCTCACACACTCGCACTCTCTCCCTCTCTCACACACTCGCACTCTCTCCCTCTCCCACACACACACACGCATTCTCTTTCTCTCTCTCTCTCTCTCTCACACACAAAACTATATCATGATTAAGTAGTTTGCATCAAACCATTTGGAGATATTGTGATTTTTCTTGTAATAATTACAGACAGCCTGAAAGCTGAACGTATTTTTCTGTGATATATTTTAAAATGTTAAACCCTCCTGAGAAACTTTCACAAATAAATTCATTTGGATCCAAGAAGTAAAGTCCATTGTACACATTAAGAATGACCTGAAAACTCTACTGCAGCTTTTGAAGTTTGTTAATAAAGTGCAGTCAGATCTCACCTGGCTCTCTGTTGACTTCCACATCGAAGTAGCACTGAGGCCGATCTTTCACCCCCATCCTGGACGGAGCGGGCTGCCTACAGGCTACTGCACAAAAAAAACCAAACCAAACCAAACAAAAAAAAAACAAAAGGACAGAGTGACAGTGTTAAATCCTCTCTGTGGAGTACTTCCAGCGAAACGAGGTGCGACGCATACTGCAGGTATCGAGGGAAATAAGGAAAGATCAAGATCGGGGAAGTTTCCCTGTGCAGAAGAGGTGTAATGCAAATCCTCCACGGGTTCCTGTCCAAACGTGGCCTCACTCCGACTATCAGAGACGCATAAGCTTCAAAAACTAAGGTTTAAAAATAAAATAAAAAATAAACCCGTTAAAGCATCCCAGACAGAATGAACATTATTTAGTTTGCTAGGATTATACATTCCTACCTAAGGTAAACTTAGCCTAAATGCCGCCTGAATCTCAGAGTGAGGAGAAATCCTTCAACAAACACACACTATTAACACAACAGCAAACTCACACACACACGCTCAGGGCTGAACTGAAGAAAGAGACGAGGCATGCGAGCAATCCAGAGTGCGTGCATGTGTGTGTGTGTCTGAGTACATGCTAAAGCTATCATTAGAGATAACATGACAGGTGTTTCCTTCGCGTCAGCACTTCTGATTTTCATGCCTGGGTTTCTGTCCAAATCGGATCTCTGCCGCTGACCAGCTGCTGCACCGAGCAGGACACGGAGTCCGCCTGGGTAAATGCCAAATGTCAGACAGAAATGTCACGGACGATAACACCAGGAGCCTGAGAGCATGCATGGGATTTCACGTGTGTTTGACGGGATGCTGCAGGACGATCGATCGATCTGCCGGCTGTACGCTTGTCATCATGGCAACCATCCAACAGGAAACTCTGTGGCTCTTTGAGACACGTTTGCATTTTACTAAAAATCATCACTACCCTTAAAGGTTTGCCACATTTTAATAAATTTATTCATGATCGAGTTATTAATTAACGACTGCAGCGCACTTGACTTCTCGATTCTGATTGGTCAGAAGTTGTCTTTATTGGTCACGTATACACGTTACGGCAAAAGTGAAATTCTTTCTACGCATATCCCATCCTTGGGGGTTGGGGTCAGAGCGCGGGGTCAGAGCGCGGGGTCAGAGCGCGGGGTCAGCCATGATGCAGCACCTCTGGAGCACAATTTGGGGGGGCAAAAGGCCAAACGGCTCTTCATTAATACATCTTGAAAATTGTAATGCGTGTTAAAAACTGCGATATAAGAGGAATAAGACACTTTCAGGACATGATGTTAGTGGAAGACAGTCCAACTCAGCTGGGCTTTGTGTCACACTACACCCTCGTTGATTATTTGTCTATAACAGCACAACCTGTAACCGCAGTTCAGAATCTGTTATCTTTATAATCAGATTATAAACGTGTATAATCACAGGACCGGTTTGTGAAGATGGAACTAGGTTTGTATGCCGGATTCTCAAATCCGATTGGTCAGAAAGTGTTGATTCATTTCCAACAAAAGTAAGCAAACAGGAAAAATTAAAAAAATAAATAAATAATGAAACGGATTATTATGGATCTCTCAATAAGTGAGCCTGGATACATATTTTTTTCTGTTATGACAGCATGACTCTGACGTTAAACAAATAAGAGACAATGTACACTATATTGCCAGAAGTTTTGGGACACCCCCCCAAATCATTAACTTCAGGTGTTGTTTTTCAGGGGTTGGGCTCGGCCCATTAGTTCCCGTGAAAGGAACTCTTAATGCTTCAGCTTCATACCAAGACATTTTGGACAATTTCATGCTCCCAACTTTGTGAGAACAATTTGGGGATGACCCCTTCCTGTTCCAACATGACTGCACACCAGTGACCAAAGCAAGGTCCATAAAGACATGAATGAGTGAGTTTGGTGTGGAGGAACTTGACTGGCCTGCACAGAGTCCTGACCTCAACCTGATAGAACACCTTTGGGATGCATTAGAGTGTAGACTGCAAACCAGGTCAAAAGTTTTGGGACATCTGCCTTTACATGCACATGATATAGAGTTGTCCTGCCCTTTGCAGCTATAACAGCTTCAACTCTTCTGGGAAGGCTTTCCACAAGGTTTAGGAGTGTGTTTATGGGAATTTTTGACCATTCCTCTAGATGTGCATTTGTGAGGTCAGGCATTGATGTTGGACGAGAAGGTCTGGCTCACAGTCTCTGCTCTAATTCATCCCAAAGGTGTTTCTATGGGGTTGAGGTCAGGACTCTGTGCAGGACAGTCAAGTTCCTCCACACCAAACTCACTCATCCATGTCTTTATGGACCTTGCTTTGGTCACTGGTGCGGAGTCATGTTGGAACAGGAAGGGGTCATCCCCAAACTGTTCCCACAAAGTTGGGAGCATGAAATTGTCCAAAATGTCTTGGAAGTGTGACCTCAAGAAAAAAAATCAATCTGATCTCTGAATAATTCTTGAAAACAAACAAACAAACAAAATGGGGTCATAAAGTTAATTACGGTGGTTAGATATGACGTCATCAGTCGAGTTAAATTCTGACTGATTTCGCTAAACTAGCAGGAAGGTATTATCATTAAATCAGGCTAACCAGACAGCTAGCCCCTCACACACACACACACACACACACACACACACACACACACACAGTCAGACTTTTTTCGTGTATCGCTTCATTTGTAAAATCTATCTACATCATACTTATAACATTTTAACCAACGATTTTATTTAGCATTAGCATAATGTCGGAAGCTAGCAGTGAAGCAGTTTCCTTTCGATTTGATTAGCCACCTTTAGCACAGCTAGCTACCACGGATCTACACAATCTACGGACACGCATACTTATTTTATACCCACTATTTTTTTTAAATTATACAAATATCACAAACGTGTGCTAGTAAGAAAAGAATGCATAACATAAGACGGAAAAAAACCTCTGACTTTCTTACCTGAGATTTGAACGACGTGACCAGCGCTGCCCTGTTCTGCTGCGTGTCGCCGCACGGGGGCACTGTTTCCACTACAACGTAACAACACATGCAATAATAATGCAAAATAAAGTTTTTCTATTTTTGCTGTTTGTAGGTCTCATTCATAAAAAAACAAACAAATAAATCAATAAAAAAATCCAAAATCATTCCTACGATTCCCAATACGCTCAGTAACTTAATGGCGTTTTTCATAAATTTTACAACAAATAAAAAGTTCGCTTAAAAATATCTAGGTAACTTAAGACATTTTTGAAAAGACCAGTCTTGATATATTTCGCTGGTTTAGGTCTAAGGGTAAGATAAGAAGACAACTGGTCATGTCAAATATTTTTTAGATTCTTTTTAAATGAATTGCCTAAATAAATGATCTTCTCTTAAACTGTAATAATAAAGATTTGTCATTATGATATGTTGTTTTATTCGGTGTTTTTTTGTATATAACTTGATATTGTGTGTTGTTTTAAAATCATCCTTCACTGCATCGAGGAAATAAACAGTTTAATAAACTTGATATGCGTGTTTGTTTAGACTTATTCGTGTTTTCTTTAACGTCGCGATTAAAAACATTTCTCATGCCTTAGCGGCTTTTATTTTAAAATAGACAAAAACTTCCGTCATCGGCGGAAACTAGATGCTGTTCAATCCCAAACGCATCCTTGTCGCCTAGATGCGCGCACTAATTAGTGTGTATTGTAAAAGAGTTCTGCACACTATATAGTGCACTTTACGTTCAACAGTAAGCAATTTGTGATTCGGCTGCCGTTTGTTCAAGTTTCTCTGACGTTTCCCCTCAACGCAGATAGAAATACAAAAAAAGCTGTTGGTTGTCAACGAGCAGACATGTTACACTATATAACAATAAATAAATCGGATTAAAGGGTTGTTTTTTGGAAACTGACTCATAAGGCAAAAGTGCATTCTGCAACTTTTCAATAGTACCATGCAAAAGGAGTTAAATACACCACTAAGGTAAGAGACGCTAAGCTTTATTTATACACCTGCTGATCACTGGACAATAGATCTAGATTGATCTATTTCTATTATTATTATGGGAATAAATGAATAAGAAATCGGTGCAATATAAATACGAGTGAGTTATAATACGATAAAAAATACAATCGGAGATTAGATCCTAGAACTTAGACAGAACCTGACAGTTAGCAGATTTTTAAGCATATGGTGATCTAAACAGACTTCCTCCAACGTTTACATGTATTGTCCTGTTTATATAAGTTAAATAGTTTGATATTTTATACATATAACTGAAAATTACCCTGCAAGTGTGCTAGCTGAGTTAGTATATCCTGTTTTACTCAAGCTGTTATGCCACTTTATGTTAAATCTCGCGATATTTTAAAACATTTCATGATGCACGGTGAGTATCGCGATATTTTGTGCAGCGAATAAATTCAATAGATTAAGCAGAAAAAGCCATTAAATAGCGTAGAGAACTTATTATTATTTTTTTTATATATATTTTTTATTATTATTTTTAGATTATTATTTATTTTTCAATGCAGTAACAAGTATTAGGTGAAACGTAAGCATTTGGTAAATAGATCATTCAGATTGGTCAGAAGTTTGTTGATTAATTTACTATAACAGCAGTTCTTGACAGTAGTTCTGGCAATACATTAAAACACAGGTTTATATAATAAACATATTTACTGAGAGTTGTGTGGTGGACGGGAAAACGTATATATATATATATATATATATATATATATATATATATATATATATATATATATATATATGTATATATTCGGTGACATTTACTGGATGGAGAGATTCAGTAAATGATTCCACAAGCTGGGTTTTTATATTCAGTAGAGGAAGAAAAAGAGAGGATGATGAGGGAAAGACTGTTTATAAGTGCTATAAACTCACTGTGGAATGAGAAAAGTAAATCACTACAGCTGTTATTGGAAAATAATACGGTAATTAGATCCTATTTTCCAATAACAGCACAAAAGATTAACAATATCTGCAAGTCTGATGATGTCACATTTCCTCACCATCTCTCCATCTCTCTCTTTTTATCAGGATGAGTTTTGCTGCGCGAGTGTGTGAACGAGCATGTCACTGATCGTGTTTGTGTTGGTGGCGCGGCTCGGGGATGGACTCCCTCTGTCCGCCTCCACCGACTTCCAGCACAGCAGAGAGCTGCAGGAGAGGAAGCAGCAGATCCGCACCATTTCAAAATCTCTGAGCTCGCTTCCCGAGAGAGGGATCATCATGGGTCATGAGCTCCATATCTAGTGAGTTTAGAATACACTTTGGTAAAAGAGTCATTTTTAAATAAACGTTAAATCGGTGGAGTAAATTTGGACCTGGCTTTGTTTATGTCCTGTCTGTAAACTGGGTAAAAAGCAGGACTCGCTCTTTGTGGTTATTCTGTTCAAACCGATTCTGCGTGTGTGTTGTAGCTTCTACACGTCTGACGGCGTGGCCTACCTGAGTGTGTGTGTGTGCAGTGTGTCTGCTGCCGTGGCCTTCAGCTTCCTGGAAGATCTGCGCTGGGAGTTCACGGCCAGCTTCGACAGCTCGGCGGTGGCCCAGGCGTGCCGGCCGTACCCGTTCCTGGACTTTGGTTAGTGTACAGAAGAGATAAAGTCTATTCTATATGGAGTCTTCTCTTATTCAGGCATAACCATAACCTTTACAGAAGATTATAACAATTCTGTTCACTAGGCATAGAAACAGATAGACAAATACAGCATTATTATGGTATTGTAAACCAAGAAAATATATGATGCAACCATTATTGAACATAATATGAAATTTGTAGATTCAGCTGTAAACATAAGAAATGCAGACGCATGTCACATGATCCAGTCTTACCTTACATCTTGTTATTAGTTGTTTACTAAACTAAAAATCCTGCTGGAACTCAGGTGTGTGTGTCAGTGCAGTGTTTTATATCTTTGCTCAGACGGCGTGATTCAGAAGCTGCAGCATCACTATAATCAGAGCGGAGGTCCTGCTCTTGGAGTCACTCTGAGCACCGTGCAGGAGGAGCTCAGCATCAGTCCTCCCGACGTCCTCACCGTGGACGAGATACAGCTCAGTAACGGGGTCGCAAACGGCCATGCCGAGCAGGCGGCATCGTCAGGTTTGTCCCGGTGTTCTCACTATACTTCACTACACTTGCTGCCTAATATATCCCACCCACTAACAGGTGCCATGATGAGGAGATCATCAGTTTTATTCATTTCACCTGGTGGGTGTATATATATGTTGTGAAATGTTTCTAAAACAAGTTTGGAATAACTGCCAGAGCTGATGTTATTGTTATTGGCAAAATCAATAATTAATCACTGCTGTGGTGTAAATGAAACAAAATGAATGCACTTACATTACGTTTGATACTTAAACCGCAGGTCAGACTCAGAGGCTGGAGCCGGTGTCTGCTCCTGGAATCCTCTCGCTCATCCTCAACATCATGTGTGCTGCTCTCAACCTGATCCGGGGCGTCCACCTCATCGAGAACACCTTCCAGGTAATATTTATATCTGTCAAACAGATTTATTGCACTCCATACTGAGTTTAATAAGGATTTATTTTATACACTGCTAGTCAAAAGATTGTGTAGAAAAATAGATATAGATAAATATATACACTGTGTGATTATTATAGTGCAGTATTATAATGTATAAAAAGTGAACCAGTGCAAACAGTAAATATTATATAGTTTAATGATGCTCTTTAAAGCAACTCTGCTTCAAACAGCATCATTTTTTGGCTGAGATAGACTTTATTACCTGTTCACTACATTATCCTTGTAGTGCAAATACTCTATATAGGCAAAAGTTTTGGGACATCCCTCCAATCATAGAACACCTTTGGGATGAATTAAAGCGGAGACTGCAAGCTAGACCTTCTCATCCAACATCAGTGCCTGACCTCACAAATGCACCTATAGAGCAATGGTTAAAAATTCCCATAAATACACTCCTAAACCTTGTGGAAAGCCTTCCCAGAAGATTTGAAACTTTTGGTCTGGCTCGCAGTCTCCGCTCTAACTCATCCAAAAGGTGTTCTGTGGGGTTGAGGTCAGGACTCCACACCAAACTCGCTCATCCATGTCTTTATAGACTTTGCTTCATGTACTGGTGTGCAGTCATGTTGGAACAGGAAGGGGTCATCCCCAAACTGTTCCCACAAAGATGGGAGCATGAAATTGTCCAAAATGTCTTGGTATGAAGCTGAAGCATTAAGAGTTCCTTTCACTGGAACTAATGGGCCGAGCCCAACCCCTGAACTCAATGATTTGGAGGGGTGTCCCAAAACTTTTGGCAGTCTAGTGTATTTTCTCACTCTTATCATGATGCTAGAATAGGAAACAGATGTTTAAAGAGATTTCTGTTCTTAACAGGACGATTACGATGGACTCTGGAACGTCATGGCGTTTCTTGTGGCGTTCGTGTGCTGCGTTTGTCAGGTAACCTGCTTTAAGATTTCTCTGCAAAAAGAGTGAAGAGCGACTCTGCACTCAGATTGTTTCTTTCCTTCTCTCTACCACACAGTGCCAGCTTTATTTATTCCACTCATCCCGGAAGAAGATCAAGTCTTTAACGCTTCTCGCCGTCATCGTCCTCTGCAACGGCTTCCTGTTCGGCTTGAGGAACGTGTGGCAGCTGGCCTTCCACGTGTCTGTGGCCTTCCTCTCCACCCTCCTCATCATCAACCGCAAACTACTGGACAGGAGCTTGGACTGTGGAGTGTGAGCTCACACACACACTGAGGTGGCATCTCCCAGTGCTGCTTCTGAAAACACACGTGATAGGACACGAGGTAAGACGTGACACGTGTCAGACTATTGAGACGATTTTCAACAGGAGACCAAATTCCAGGACAATTTCTCAAGCTTTGTACATTTGAGTGTTTTACAGCAGAATGATATTTCATCCATTGTATTTTATTATTTTTTTTAATTCACACACACACACACACACAAATCGGTGTTTCCCCCCATTAAAAGAGTCTTAAGGGGCAATCCTGAAAAAACTGTACGGCTTTTATCAAGTTTCCAAACACCCCAAAAACGTTTGATGTAACTTTTGTATGAAGTATTTAACAACTTTTTCTCTCAGGAGATTTTAATCTCTCTCTCTCTCTCTCTCTCTCTCTCTCCCCCGTCCCTACACACTCTATGTATTACATAGGACCTGGTTTACTATCATATCATGTTATAAGAAATGATTTGCACTAATTAATTGTTTACAAATTAATTTAAAAACCCTTCATGTTTCTAGGCGTAATGCTAAGACGCTGTGATGCTAATGTTGTAGCTAGCAGGGGTTATAATTGATGTTGAGTACCGTATTTTCTGGAGTTTACAGCAAGTTGTTCTTATCCACCGTGTCCCTAAAGCACACTTATAATCCAATCCTTTACTATTAGTAGTAATAACACATTTTTTATGATAGTCCAGGGGCAGCATGGTGGTTTAGAGGTCAGCGCTGTTGCCTCACAGCAAAAAGGTTCGAATCCCAGGTTTGAACAGGCAGGGGCCTTTCTGTGTGGAGTTTGCATGTTCTCCCCGTGGGTTTCCTCCGGTTTCCTCATGGAAGCATGTACATTAGGTTGATTGGTAATTCTAAATTGCCCATAGGGTGAGTGTGGTTGTCTGTCTATATGTGTGGCCCTGTGATGGACTGGTGACCTGTCCAGGGTGTACCCCTGCCTTTCGCCCAATGTGTGCTGGGATAGGCTCCAGCAGATCCCCGTGACCCTAATTAGGAATAAAGCGGGTATAGAAAATGGATGGCTGCAGAAAATAGCTCTCTTTTTGGTTGTACTTTAATATTTACACGATGTTTTTATTTAGTTTACTTTCATTGATCTGAATGTACAGTCCAGAAAAAACGGTACAATTCCAGTCTTTTTTTTTTTTTTTTTTTTAGTAATATTGTGACACAATAACATTGTTGTAATGACCGCTGACAGTTCATGAGGCGACACAATGATGTGACATCTGGAGCTGAGTGACTGAATAGCCTTTTATCACAGACTTTTTAACTTTTTACACAGTTCTCACTCGGTATTTGTTCAGATAACATAGCTGAACTGTTGTTTCAGAGATCAGAGACCATGCTGACAAACATGGGACTAGCTAGCTAATTACACACACACACACACACACACAGTGGCACAGTGCAGTTACATCATTTTAAAGTCTTAATTGATCCGAATTCATTTGAAATCTTTAAGCCGACGTCATTCATACGAAAACTATTCCGGTTAGCATTGCCGTAAATCTTTAACACCACGCGTGCCATGCTAACATGCCATCATTACATGCGTCATTATTCCATATTTCTATGTAGTTACGTTTTGTAGTGTTTACGACATCGCGCTTACGACACAAGGCCAAACTCGAAATAATAATTCAAGGGCTCCGTTTTTACTGACAGACCGATGAAATATTTCTTCGTTTAAAGCTGACCGCGGTCTCACTTTGAGGTCCAGGTCCTACACTGACTGAAGACTGAGACAAATGCACACATATCCTCCCGCTAATTTCTGAACTACTGTGTGTGTTGGAATAATAAAAACATATTTTTGATATTTTTACATTTGTAATATGTATGGTGTAGAAGGTTTAGCTGTACTAATAGAAAATACACGATTACGTAATTCTATCAGTTTGATTAGTCCCGAGTGTCTAGAAATTTCTGCGGGTTTACCCTGAAGTCACTTATTTATTATTGTCTATATATTCATGTACGTTTTCAATGAAGGTTTGTTTTCGAAAAGAGACGAAATTGTACTATTTATACCTGTGGATATATCCTGTCTACCTGTGTGTAACAACCGTCCGAACAAAACAGATGTTTAGAGCAGAGTCTATGTGATTCATACAGATGACTTAAATCCAGATTCACTCTCTCTAGCTAGGTTGTGTATTAGAGACACAAAGGTCAAAGCTACATAAAGACGAGGAAATGTTCTTTTAAAGAGAGATCATTCCACTATTGTTCATATTATTCAGAGAAACTACAGATCTAATCGATCTATGAACATCTAGACGAACTAGGTCTGTCTCTGTCAGTTCAGATCCCAGCACTGACCGCCAAGAAAACCACAGCCGGACTAATGGGCCTGCTTTGGCTTTCTTGGCGGTCAGTGCTGGTAACGAAGGCTCCTGAAGATGAATGAAAGAGAAAAGGGTCTTTTTTCTTTGTACGGTTAAGGTTTCTTAAGCTTAAACACTCAGGGACTATCAGAGGCTTTCTGGTTCCAGGGTTTTTTTTTTCCATTTAAGAGTGTTCTATATCGCAGTAAACAGAAGTTTTATTTCTATACAAATGAATTTTTTCTTAACCTGCTTTCACGTGTGTTTTTTTGTGTATTAAATAAATAACGAAGGGTAGAATCCCAATTCAATAGCGTTTGCACACGTTCTGCCGTGGCTCTTAGGGAGTCCTGTAGTTTTTCCACAACTGATCGTGAGCACGAGACGGAAACTGCGAGTCCAGTGAAATGGCTAATTTGATAACAAAAAACACACTGTTCTGTTCTGTTACATCAGATCTGCCACAAAGACACTGTACAGTACATCAGGTTTGTTCAGCAGTATTTGGAATCATGTAGACATTGATCTGATCTGAGTATTTAACCAAGTGTGGAAGCTGAAGCATGTGATCTGCAATATGTTACTCAGTTTAATGGCAAAAAAAAAAAACCCAACAGCTGTGACTGGTTGGAAAAGTGTACATTTTTTTAACACAATAATACAAAAGTAATAAAACTAAGACTAAATGAATATAAAATTGCGAGTACATGGTAAGGTTCGGTAATAAGTTCTTCTATAAAATCAGCAGGATCGCTCCACTCTCACTCCCGTTATACAGCTTCTATCTGTGGCTCTGAGTATGGCCTGAGTGTGGCCTTCTACATCTCTGTTTTTTGTTTTTTTTTTTCCCCAATAGAAATGTGGTTCTTAAACATGTCCATCAACTACACTGACCAAATGAATGAGTTTGTTATAGCTGCCATAACTGTAATGTAATATTTGAACGCAGGAAGGGTTTGTTTACGTGTGATTTTTGATTTTTGTGGATTAAATTGGTAAAAAAAGAAAAAGAAAAAAGGTGTCACAGTGTCTCAGTTTCATGTCCATTTGGTGTCCAAATATATCAGATCACTCAAATAACGTCGGAAGTATTCTTGAAAACGTTAGATTTCTTATTTGTTTTGTTTGAAGGACACGTGAAGTGTGTATGCGGTTATATCTGGGCTTGTAGTTTTTACTGAAAAACACACAATACTTTTAACTTATTGGGAGATTTTTCTTTTGCCGCTGTTGATGAAGGATCTGGATTTATGTACAGATGATTTATGACAAGCTTTAAACAATAAAATCGAACTTTTTGCAAATATTTCCATGTGAACACCAGGGGGCGCTCTAAACACAGGTTCCATCTGCAACGCTACTTTATCCAGTGTTAGGAGCCAAGGCAATTTACTTCATTTTCTTCTTCATTTCCTTTTTCTTCTTGATTTCTTTTAATACATTTACCGTGTCCATGCTCAGGAACTTTATCAGGAACGCATGCTCATTTATGAAATTATCCACTCAGCCAGTCAGGTGGCAGATACAGGTCAAGAGCTTCGGGTTCACGTTCGCATCAAAGATCAGAACTGAGGATGACTGTGAGTTTTACCGTGGCATGGTCGTTGGTGCCGGTTTAAATATTTCAGAAACTGATGATCTTCAGGGATTTTCACACACAATGGTGTCTAGAGTTTAGACAGAATGAGGAGCATCCAGAGAGCGAGAGTTCTGCAGGTGGAAACGCCTCGTTGATGAGAGAGATTGAGGGCGATTAGCAAGAATAAATTCACAGGAACACTTTTTACAACCATGGTGAACAGAGAAGCATCTCCGAATAAATGCATTGAAGAGATACAACTTGCAACTAACACTAATGTAAATCTGATAAATCTCAGGTTTCTAGCTGATTCGATGCATCCACATTGGTATTTTGATGTGTTCCTCTCCATCACTTAATCATCCTGCCTCCTGGAAACACTGCTGCTGTGTGATTAAGACTTCTAGCCTCTCACTCTTGGCCCTCACTCTCGGCCTAATCCGAATTGATGATTTGGACAGGCGTGCTTTTATCTCTGGGTTGAGATGGGATTAGCGGCTGGTTTCGGCGCTATAACTGCATGCACTCTTCACCTTCTCACCATGCTGAACCCTCTGAGCTGCTTATTGAAGAGATCTTGGAGTAGAGGAGATGCTGACACCATCTTACCGTGGAGTATATTATTCTGGGGATGAGGAAGAGTGGAAGTCCTCGTGCAGGTCACTTTAATTCAATTTTATTTGTATTGTGTTTTTAACAGTAGACATGGTCTCAAAGCAGCGTTACAGAAATATAAAAAGTAAATAATTTAATTAAACTTATTTTTTCATTTCATTGTCTGTACCGCTTATCCAATCTATTCTCGGGTCACGGGGAGCCTGTGCCTATCTCAGGCGTCATCGGGCATCAAGGCAGGATACAGCCTGGACAGAGTGCCGACCTGTCGCAGGGCACACACACACTCATTCACTACAGGCAATTTAGAGACTCCAGTCAGCCTAGAAGCATGTCTTTGGACTGTGGGAGGAAACCCACCAAGCACGGGGAGAACATGCAAACTCCACATACACAGTGAGCAGGAGCTTGAACCCAGGACCTGTGAGGTGAACGTGCTAACCACTAAGCCACCATGCCGCATAATTAATCTTATATTTATCCCAAATGCTCAAGCTTGAAGCAAGAGTGGCAAGGAAAATCTTCCTGAAGAAAGCCTTGAGAGGAACCTGGAAATCATCCTGGTTATTAAAAGCCATGGTACACCTTGCTCTGAGGAGGAGAAGAACGCTGGTGGTCAGAGAGATAGGATAGTTGTGAAGTGATTTAAAAAAGAAACCCTGAATTGTCTCTACAGCTGCGAAAACATGAACACGATTACATCCTAAATGTTTAAAATTCACATTAGCCATAAATCTCTCTACAAATACACTCAGCATCGCTAAGTTAGCAACAGAAAAGCGTTTTCTTATTGGAAAATCTGGCAATTGAAAATGTTATTGCATCACAAATTACAACAGCCAATCGTGTTCTGGTATGCAAATGTATTTTGTTGCAATACCTGATTCCCAGGGAATGGGCTCGTGTAGCGCTTTTCCAATTCCCAGATCCATAGATGTTGGCTTTGAGACATTGAGAAATCTGTTGTCGTTTATACATACGTATTTGTCCATGTACTTTGAATGAAAAAAACAATACAAATCTTCACTATAGTAACAATTACGTCCCCTTTTGTTAGTTAATTTGTTAATAGCAAGTGATCTAAATGTGCGCTTCTATTCCTCTATTCCTTTTGTTACTCAGCTCTAAAGATATTCCTAGGTCTGTCTATATCTTTGGGGTATTTCACTCTGTTTCTGCCTCTCTGTTTTCTTTGGTTGCTGAATGATGGCTTTCGTTGCTGCTAACACTCTCCCTAAACACTTTTATATGCTTTTATTGTCTTCTCCAGCTTTCTGAAAGGTCAATATTTTCTGTTTCAGGTCTTATGAGGGCTGTTTTCCCGATCCCACTGACTCCTGTGAAATACTGGTGATTTTGAGCCGGTTTGCTGACTGCATGTCATTAGACAATTTGGTGGATGATGGAAGTAAATGAAATAAATTATGTTAAAACATGAGCTTGCATATGAAGAGAACTGCTGTAATAGTCTTAGACGTGAAAGGTACATTTAACCCAGAAACCAAAAGGGATACAAACGTTCGCACTCACATTCACATTGAACCTCAGTGGAATATTTGATATTACCATCAGTATGAAGAAGTTCACAACACCGAGGCAAGACGCAGCCTCATAAACTCTCGTTAAACACTGGTCGTGGGTTGGAACGGTCTTATAACTTCTCACTTCGATGATTAGAGTCTCCAAGCAGAAATAAGCCAAGACATAAACCTTTCCCTTAAATCTGGAGTGGGCAACTGGCTAACGTCTGACAATGTGTCCCGAGGCTAGTCTAAACACACCGTGACGACGAACAGCTAATTTTAGAGCAGCGTTTAGAAGAGTGTGGGATTAAACTTAAGACAAAGTGACTGTGAGTAATGAATAATCCATCTAGTTCAGGGCTTTTACACACTGGATTCATGTCCACACAGCAGTTTGGAGTTATGAGGGCAGCTCTTTAATGTACTAATCATTACTCATTAAGGGTCAGAAGATGAAAAGTGTATTACTAATTAGACCATAACACTACTGAATACTCACCAGAAGGTATAATCGGTTGTACGGGGTGAAGTTTTCTGTCAGGAGTTTTCTGTTTGGGTAACATTTATGGATGGAGTCTTCAGTGTCAGCATGCTGTCAGTTAACAGGAAGAAAGTTTCTCAGTAATATGACATGGTGTGTTTTATTGTCTGAGTAACTTCAATACAGAGAGAGAGAGAGAGAGAGAGCGCCTGGTGAGAGAACTACTGTTTATAACTGCTATAACATACAAGATGTTACAAGATGACTTGCAGATGTTCCATAACATAACATTAAGCAGTTAAAAAAGTGGCCTGTTGTTCATATCGACAAATTGCTATAAGAATAAGAGGAATAACACACGTCAGAATGTTCTGTTACTGAAATAATAATGTTCTTCAGGGGTTTTTCTTCATTGTGATCGTGAATGGATAATTTTTCCTCCTGTAACAGCACTTCCCAAAGTGTGTTATTCATTACATATCACAAAAAATATATATTGACTGTTTTTTATTATAAAAATAAAAGTGAAATATAACTTTTTGAGTTAAATATATAATAATCATCATCATCATAATAATAATAATGATATATGTGTATATATATATATATATATATATATATATATAAAATACCAATATAAAAAAATTATAAAAAATAATTTAAAAGATTTTTCAAAATGTTTTTTTTAATTATTAAAAAATCACTTGTTATATGTTATTTATTTTTGCTCATATTCCTGAAGATTCTAGATTGTACTTAATGAATTTAAAAATATGAAAAAATGACAATGAAAAAATGAAAATAAAAATGTTTTTTAAGTATATATTATAAAAATCATTTTTATAATTTTTAAAAAAAAAATATATCATTTTAAATATATTTTAGTTTTTTATACATTATCATCTGTGTATCATGTTTAATGCTTTTGTATGTATATATTAAAAATAATGTGGATTACACTCAAGCCATATGCAAACCACAATCCCATGCCGATGGTGATGTTTTATGAGCTCTGTGGGCATTCTAGTCAGCAATCTGTCTTGTTTACTGCTCCTAGCAAAGATTATTCCTTCTCATATTAAATCATCCTCTCATGCACTTCACGTCACCCCCCCCCACCTCAGTGCTCTGTATACACCAGGTCTATTTCTGAAATAGGGATCTTGCGACTATGAATATCTTGTCTCTAAATAATTTAAAATCAAGTCTTCTTTTATAGGTCTTCTGTCGCCGTGGACTCTCCAGGGATGCTTTTGGTGAGCACTTTGTTTTCTTGAAAGAGATGTTATCTGAACTGCTCGTTAAATAGGAAACTCTTCACTACACTTGATTGATAAGTGACCTGTCTGGAAAGCACTATTTCCTCATACTGACCTGTTCACACTAGTCATGTGCTGCGATTAAATTCACATTAAGTTAATTACTGGTGAGAGATATATACACCCATCAGGCATAACATTATGAGCAGTGAGAGGTGAAGTGAATAAGACTGATGATCTCCTCATCATGGCACCTGTTAGTGGGTGGGATATATTAGGCAGCAAGTGAACATTTTGTCCTCAAAGTTGATGTGTTAGAAGCAGGAAAAATGGACAAGAGTAAGGATTTGAGCGAGTTTGACGAAGGGCCAAATTGTGATGGCTAGACCACTGAATCAGAGCATCTCCAAAACTGCAGCTCTTGTGGGGTGTTCCCGGTCTGCAGTGGTCAGTATCTATCAAAAGTGCTCTAAGGAAGGAACAGTGGTGAACCGGTGACAGGGTCATGGGCGGCCAAGACTCACGGATGCACGTGGGGAGTGAAGACTGGCCCGTGTGATCTGATCAAACAGACGAGCTACTGTTGCTCAAATTGCTGAAGAAGTTAATGCTGGTTCTGATAGAAAGGTGTCAGAATACACAGTGCATGACGGGTCAGGGCTGTTTTGGCAGCAAAAGGTGGACCGACACAATATTAGGCAGGTGGTCATATGACTATTATGCCTGGTCGATGTAGTATTTACAATAGTCTTTACATATAAACATCTCAATGCCTTAAAATGTTCTAGGAATGTTTATAATTATTACTTGTATCATAGCACTGTTTGTTAGAAGGAGGTAGGTTTTCTATAATCGCTATTTGACAATAGGTTTTATAAATGCACCCATTCTAATTGGCTAATAAGGAAAGGGCACTTGTGTAATTGTTGATATGGTGAGGTTTTCTGTATTCATATAATAATCATTAAATGAGACATGAGTGTCAGTACTTTGTAAATGCCACAGAAACACAAAGGCAGCGACCGACATTGGGATAATTATTGTTAGATAAGTATAGTTAGGTAAGTAGTGTTCGAAAGATGTTCTGCCTACTTATTTTCTTTAGCTTGGACTAGGCATTTGACTGGAAATTGATTTGTCCAAATTGAACAACCTCACCGCTGCCTTTCAAATGTGACAGACTTTATCTAAGGGGCACTGCAATAGTATCTTATAGCCGTTTATCGGCACACGCCTTCCTGAGATAGAAATGGCCTCTCTCTCTATAGAAAGACTGAGTGTGGAATGAGAGTAATTGAAGTAGATTGGCGGTAACATTACAGAGCCATCTTCAGTCATCACTATGCTGGAAATGCCCCCACTGAAGAGTAGTGTTGCTTGGGGTTTAATACGGTGAAGTGAGTCACCCAATTTAATCAAAGTGACTCACTCTGGACCTGTCACGCACTGGTTATGCATTTAATCTATTGCTTTGGTTCACAACCCATGCCGACGTGCTGAGCTGAATTCCAAACACGTCATTTATCCCCAGCGCTCGGCTAAAGGCAGACTCGATGCGAGTGGGAAAAACAGGCAGGTTTAAAGTTTTACACAGCAGCTCTGTCATCAGAGAGAGTCTTTCAGTGGATGCTATCAGGATTAGCAGGTAGCCAGATATCCTGCTGAGCAAAAGCGTTTTCACATTACGACTCAGTCATATGTAGTGGCTGCAGGGAGGAGAGATGAACAATGTTCTTTCCTTTCCCCTGATGAGCGTGAAGGTAAAGTCTGTCATCGATAAGTTCTGCACGTGTTTGATCTTCAGCTTTCCACCTTGGAAAAAAAATCCAACACATAAATCCGTTAAAAATGTTTCTGTGTCTCCTTTGGGTGTGATTTTTCTCGTAGTCTGGAGGAAGCAGCTGATCTGGTGCAGCGAGGATTCAGAACAATAAAGATGCTGCAGTCATAACAACTCCAAGTCTAGCATTTAGACTGGTAGAACAAAAGAACACTGAACACAGCCAAGTGTAGTAAGTCAAGCTTTTTCAGCTTCAGCCTCAGATTTTGCAATTGTAATATTACTATCAGAGTCGTGAGGATGTATTACATGCAGCAGTGGAGTTGACTGTATATGCCGGAAAATGAATCTTGGTGCAGACGTGATTCTGTAGCTGCTAACTGAGCTGAGATAATTGAACGGATGCTAAAGTGATTTTAGAATGGTTCACCCGGGCATTACGACAACATGGAAAGGAAAGGTCGGTGGTACAGGCAGACACAGCAGGCAAGGGGAAATCCATGACTATAAAGCAAAGGACAGAAAGTCAGGACACAGAACCCAACAGCTCAGCTACAAAAGACAAAAATCTAAGAGAAGCTAATGACAGCGCAGATTAAAGACAAAGGCTGAAAGAACTAATGGGCTAAACCAGGAGCCTCTGTGAATAATGTAATCTAGCTGCTTGCTAGAGTGACATTTAAAATCCACTTTAATTGATTTCTTAACGAATTCAGTGGTTCACTTCATGAAGTTCATTTATTTATTTATTTATTTATTCATCAGATCCTAAACAAACTGAAGGTGACTGAAACTCCTCGCTCTAAAGCGAACGTTATTGTAATAATGAATGATTGCATGTTTTTATTGATTAAATAGCACGTTTTTTTAAACAAGTTCATTACCAGGTGCAGATTATGTGGAGGGTCTGCTGTGTCCAAGTCCCTGTGAATGAGCCGTTACCATGGAAACAACATTAGCACAATAACATAAATCCTTGATCACTTCTGCTGTTAAGAGAAAACGAAATTCACCAATCAGAACAGAGCAGCGGTATGATGTACTCTGTGTATCTTACTGGACCTGCATTCTGTATCATTCACATTTCGAGAGACCGATACAGTTGTTTTTTTGGTGGTAGAAAAGGTTAATCGACATAGGCGTTCATACATTTTTTATAACGGCCATCGAGGACGTGGGGACGGGGTGTTTAAAATTAGCATATTTCTGCATGTTTAAAGATCACATTCGTGCATATTTAACGAGGGTAAAGCTGTAGTGTAAAGGTGGCCCGAGATCACTGAAGAATAGAAACACAGTGGTAAAGAATTTCTGATTATTTTAATGGTTCAAATGACCTTTACACCAAACTGCAGTGATGTAAACAGCAAACGTGCTGAGTCAATAGCAAAAGTTCTATTGTGAATAAACATGCAAACAAAGACACCGAAAGATCATTCACTGATAAAACAACACTCTGGGGACAGGATTAAGGACTGAGTACAGGCTTTGTAATGAAGAAAACAAGGTTTCACACAAATAAAAGAAAGAACACACAAACTGCCAGTAGATTAGTATAATCTAGATTGACTTGTCTGAGACGGAGCTGTAGAACTCAGAGTGGAAAAAGTCCCTGATGCCTAGTCTGCTTCCTACAGCAGAATCTTCCCTTAATTGATAACGCTAATTAGAGTCGAATCAGTGATGGCAATGCTTTACACAACTCTCCATCTTGTTACCTTTCAGAGGATTTTATTACCTTGTTAAGAAGCAGGAAGATGGGAACACACTCACTCACTGTGACACTCACTGAACACACTGCTGTGATTTTCTTCCCTCACGTGTTAACAGCATTCCTGACAGCAAAAACACAGCAACATATAAAGATGTGCTTTCGAAAATATTGGGTGTGAACAGCAAATCATATCAGAATTGTATTCGTTTTAAAATGTAGTCCAAGATGACTGTAGAGACATAATACTGTGAGTGGAATAATTGTATCTCAGCAGAAAAGTGAACATTGCTAGATGACCTGCAATGGACTGGTGTCCTATCCAGGGTTTATTCGCACTACACATCCTAGGATCAGGATCCACTGAGACTCAAATGTCCAAGATACAGCAGTTACTATAGATAAATGCAGAACATCCAAGGAAAGGTGAAGACAGGACTGTCAGAAGTCATGCATTTTGTTATCTCCTGATCAGTATTTGTACCTCCATCTAGTTTTTTCAGTCTCAGTCCATCTTGTTTGTCTCTGTACACTGAGGAATAAAAACGTACCGGATATACAGAGTGCTTGAAATGTAAAGCTGCTCCCCCATGATAATTTATCAGTATGCACGACTCCCTTATTTTTCTATTTCAATAGGGTGAATAAGTTCGAATCAAAGTTTCACCAAAGGAAGTGTAATTTTTCTAAATTTGTTACAGTGAAGCTCTAAATCAGGAAGCAGTAGTTCTGCTTTTGGTCTGCGCCGATTGAATTTAAATGGAAACATTTTCTCACCTCATGAAAGCAAAGGTAATAGGTTTTGAGCGTTGCCTTGGCCAAAACCTAATCAATCGTGCTATTCATAGGAACCTGATTGAAGTAGCCAGTAGTAGAAAGGAGTTACAGTTAGTGAGAAACTGTTTTGTAAACCCTTTGAAATGATCTGGATTACCAGATAAATTGCTTACAAAATATGATCTGATTTTCACAGTGACAGGAAATGAAGTCTTATCTAACATTTAGCAATATTACATAATCATGTGATGGCAAAAAATGTGTGAACACTATTTTGTTCCACTTCCACTATATCGCCAAAAGTTTTCGGACATCTGCCTTTACATGCACATGAATGTAATATGGAGTTGGCCCGTAGCTATAACAGGTTTTCTGGGAAGGCTTTCCACAAGGTTCAGGAGTGTGTTTATGGGAATTTTTTATCATTCCTTTAGAAGCGCATTTGTGAGCTCAGGCACTGATGTTGGACGAGAAGGTCTGGCTCGCAGTCTCCGCTCTAATTCATCCCCTCAGGTTGAGGTCAGGACTCTGTACAGGCCAGTCAAGTTCCTCCACACCAAACTCTCTCATCCATGTCTTTATGGACCTTGCTTTGGTCACTGGTGTGCAATCATGTTGGAACAGGAAGGGGTCATCCCCAAACTGTTCCCCACAAAGTTGGGAGCATGAAATTGTCCAAAATGTCTTGGTATGAAGCTGAAGCATTAAGAGTTCCTTTCACTGGACCTAAGGGGCCGAGTCCAACCCCTGAAAAACAACACCTGAATTGAATGATTTGGAGGGGCGTCCCAAAACTTTTGCTAATATTGTGCATAAGTTTGAGACAGTTTAAGCTCATATATTTTCACCCACATAGTAGATGGGTCTGGGCCAGATCTGGCATTAACCTGGCACTGTTCTGGCAAGTGGTATGTCAACCAGATGCGGACCAGGTCTGGCAGTGATGGCACTGTTTATATGATGGCATGCCAGATGTGGCCCGGTTATGGTTTGGTTTATGTGGTGTTGCCCAATTCTGGCCCTGTGCTGGCCCACGTCTAGCCCACCTCTGGCAAACCAGACATGGGCCACCAAAGGGCCGTCATTCTTTGTGGTATGTAGGCCGAGTGTAAGTGCATTGCGTGGACCAGATCTGGGCCAGACCTATTTTGCAATCTGGGCAAGATGCTAGCTACAGCATGTCAATGAGATTAAACAAATGTTGAGATATAGTTCTGAAACATAGTTAATAGAAAGTGTTGTTTTCTGCATTAAGTAAAAGTAAATGAAACAAAGCAATTACACTTTCTTCCTCGGACACCGGTTGTTCTTGACCAGCAAGACCTGACAACTCATGGCAAATATATTCACTGTATAACTTTTGGGAAAGAATCATTGAAAAGAAAAGTGCATTTAAGCAACAGTAAGACCTAAGCCTTTTCCATGGGAGGTGTAAACTATCACTAACTACTCTAGAACAGTGCACAGACCTGTATCTATCCACCTGTAGTCTCACTGATTCACCCACAACCTTATCCAGAACTGGCAAAACCCTGAGGGCGACTCAAGCAAAAAGCCTGACGTCATACACTGCATGAATCATTTGTACTGAACTGAGAGCAAAAAAAGTAGGAATAATGAATTCAGCTGAGAAGAAGGTGGGGTGGGTAATGAGCTCACTTATAAATTGTATTAAAATAACTCTCTTAATCATAATTCCAAATACCTTAAAAGACCTGCATGATCAGGTAAACAGCTATGGTGTTGTCACGATCACATATTCCCAGGTTCTTTTCATCCTTTCAGTATACCAGGATGTTGAAAAGATAAAACAGCAGATATTAAGTGATACAGATTTATTGATTTGGTCCGGTGCAGATCCTTTCAGACTTGTTGAACAGAGGAAGTTTTTTTTTCATCCAGCTCTTTGCTGCATAAATGTTTCAACCCGCATCAATACTGCATCATGCTTTAAGGCAGGACACCTGTTTCAGCTTCGGAGTGCCTTTTAAGAGCAACACATGATGTGCTTTCATGAAGGCTGCATGTTTTTTGAATTTCTGACCCGTTTCCCTTCGTGTGAAATGGTTAAAAATAAAACTGCAGGCTTCTTTTCTCTTATTCATTTCAGTGCGTCATTATTTCTGCTATGCTGGAAAACTGAAAGGTCACCTGAATGTAGCATTGACTCCAAGGACGGCGGGTAACAATGCGGCTTCATTAAAGGGTAGAATGAAACGGGACACAAGCTGCGTCATGCATCCAAGGACCTTGCTGCTTTGAAATGTGTTTGATGCACTGAAATCTTGTCTAATCTAAGGGCAATTCCTAAAGGTTAAAACGTAGTAATGTTATCCTAATGATCCTTACAATATGTAAACATTTCACCTGTGGCATTGCACTAGAGTAAATATTAAATATGTTATCTTCTCAACTGGCCAACATTTTATTATTGCTTTGGGTCAAGTGGTTAAGGTTCTGGGTTGTTGATCGGGGTTCAAGCCCCAGCACCACCAAGCTCCACTGTTGGGCAATTGAGCAAGGTCCTTAACCCTCTCTGGTCCAGGGGTGCTGTATCATAGCTGCCCCTGCGCTCTGACCCCAACTTCCTCAGCTGGGATATGTGAAGAAAAGAATTCCACTGTGCTGTAATGTATGTGTAAAGGCTTCATGCCCTCAGTTCTTATAAGTGAAAATTTTATTTAAGTTGACCAGTGGTGTCATGATGTTACCCAGACACCAAACTCAAACTTAATGCTAAAAAGTCACTGTGTTATGGAATCATGAAAGACCAAAAGAGGCTCAAAGGAGCAGGCTGAAGTCCTGTCCTAATGCTAAACTGGGCAGGAACAAGATGAAGATCCCAGTGGTCTTGTCAACTGACCCAGTGGTCATACAGGACTGCTTCCTGTACTAGTTTTGTTATATAATTATAACTAAACAAGTGGGATGCACTACTATACCAAGTGTCAAATGTATGGATTATTTTGAATGAAAGGTATCATCCAACCACTAATCACTTCTCAGGGTTCAGCTTGATTGCCTACATTACAGTTCTCCTGAGAAAGATCTCCTGAGAGCATGACTCAGACCTTATAACTCCAGCTACAACTCACAGGAACTAATTTAGATTGGAAGTAATAAAAGAACTATGATTAAAGCATGTTCAGCTTAGCTAATACCTCTTCTCCAGGGGTGTTTGTGCAGAGCACTTATATGTAGCAAGATTAAAGGTGCTGGTGTGTCAGGAGAAGATTCTACAACGATGGTGGTGAAATCAACTCATGTAAACTTTAATAATAAATGTGTTTCACAATAACCAAAAGCAAGGTACCGTTAGGAGAGGAATCTGTATATCCAAAAAGTGTAAAGGTGTAGTGTTGGGTAGTATGTGTAGAGCAGATACAGGGCTGTTGTGTAGGCAGTTATGTAGCCTTGGCCTTGCTCAACATCTTGTGAGATGAAATCTCTTTGTGGGCCACAAAAATGTGGAACTTGTTTCTAGACCTGAATTATCACCACACATATATTACAGCACAGTGGAAATCTTTCCTTGACATATCCCAGCTGAGGAGGTTGGGGTCAGAGTACTGGGGCAGCTATGATACAGCACCCCTGGAGCAGGGGGGGGTTAAGCGCCTTGCTCAATTTCCCAACAGTGGAGCTTGGATCCTCCAATCAACAACCCAGAGCCTGAACCACTTGAACCACCACTGCCCTACCACTGCCCATAGATTCGGAGAGCCCAAAGAATTATGGTACGTTCAAGTTGAGGAGTAAAATTAATTCTTTGTGATGAACTTCAGAAGACTAGCCTCCAAGATGCAGTATGTCTTAAAAGGATCAGCAAGCCAGAATCTATAAATCTCACCCTAAAATTGAGGCATGGTTCCATTGCACTGTTGTGGATTGTGATTGCGAACTGGTGAGTTTAATTAGGAATAACATGACAGGTATTATGCATGACTTTTATCAAGCTAGGTGAGTGCTACATTGCGTATGTTGATGGCCTGATCAGTGGAGTCCTTCCTGTAGCCAACTCCAGTCCCGAGACAAAGCTGGTTCAAGATGTTCACAAGGTAATCAGGTGGTGTTTGAGAGGGAGAGAGAGAGAGAGAGAGAGAGAGATGATAGTGACCTTTAAATGTAGAGGTTGTTGCTGTGGCAGGAGATGTATGACTGTTCAACTTCCTTCAGCAGCATCTAACCATTAAAGGTGTCTTCTGTAATAGCGAGGCAAGAACTCCAAGGTGTAAAAACAGAAAGAAAAACACATGAAAAGGTAACCAAAAAAATGTTAGCTACACAACTTTTAGCCTTTTTAGTGTATTGCTCATACAAAGCGTCCTTTTCTTTTTCCGTTTCTACACTATATTCTTATATCCATCCAGCATATTGTTTGTACCTGAATATCATCTTCACACAGTGTAATCAGCGAGTCTAACCACTGAGGCACACTATCAGCCGTTTTCTCTTCGGGGGAAAATGCATAATGCAGTCCTGTGAAGAGAGCGCTCTTTGAATCATATCATAATAGACTCGTAGAAAGCTGGTGGCATCTTGAAAGCGAAGAGAGAAACAAATATGAGACTCGGATGCTTTGCAAGGAAATACAGGCTCTGAAATGTCGAGGTGTTCAAATCAATCAATAAATAAATACAATCAGTCTTGTACATTTCAAGGACCGTCACTGTAATTTTAGTTCCAATTAATACACACATCGCACATGTTGTATTAGTACAGAGTACAATTCAAGTAGTTTATTGGCAATGGTATAGTGGTAAAACAGAACCGGAATATTTTGCTTTTAATCTTACAAAAATACCATACAGCGACAATACACGTGAGCACATTTGAGCTGGAGTACAAAAATAAACAGACTATTCACATATCGTTGGATAAATCTGTACTAGTCAGGTGTAGTGGCTGTGATGTGTTGTGTACGCATGTGCAGCATGCATAATGCACTGAACTGTTTGCTTCACTTTGACAAGACACAAACACAGACTAAAACACACACAGCATCCAGTTCTTCAACTGTTCACGCGTATAAACGGTACACCGCTAAATAAGCCCATTTAATACCTTTTTACTAATCTTAATTAAAAACCTGTACACAACCACAGATGGAAACGTTTGGCAAATGGTGGCCATTTTGTGACGGAATTTACACGGCCACAAAGTACACGAAGTACATGTGAAGTAAATCAAACTGATGCTTGAGCACACAGTATACATTGTGAGGGCATACATTCTTCTTGGCAATGAATGAGAGGTCATTTGTGTTGTTTCGAATATTGATATACACTTTAGGACAGCGATATTGAGGAAAATTTGAGAA
The DNA here is from genome assembly GCF_019097595.1 of Hemibagrus wyckioides. Taxonomy (NCBI): domain Eukaryota; kingdom Metazoa; phylum Chordata; class Actinopteri; order Siluriformes; family Bagridae; genus Hemibagrus; species Hemibagrus wyckioides. The sequence goes on along the minus strand of NC_080732.1, from coordinate 3,513,002 downwards.
TTTATGGTGAAATGAAATTACGTATCGTACGGAAAATCAACCTGTAAGTTATTTTACACTGTACCTTCACACAGTGGCTTTAGAACGCAAACTAAAAATAAAATAGATATCGTAACTAAGCTGGTTTTGGTGACCCGGACATGCATTTACTGAACCGAAATGATTTTTACATCAAATACTTTCCATTGAGTAACAAACGAAGCAGAAAGAAATACCACAGTACATGAGAACTTCGTTATCGTGTTCGGGATGAGCGCAGAGATGACACAGGTTCTTTAAGACAGTGATACTCAAAACACATTATTTGAAGGCTATTAATATACACCAACCAGGCATAACATTATGACCTCATATTGTGTTGGTCCGCCTTTCGCTGCCAAAACAGCCCTGACCCGTCCTGCACGGTGTATACTGACCCCTTTCTATCAGAACCAGCATTAACTTCTTCAGCAATTTGATCAACAGTAGCTCGTCTGTTGGATCGGATCACATGGGACAGCCTTCGCTCCCCACGTGCATCAATGAGTCTTGGCCGCCCATGACCACTGTTCCTTCCTTGGACCACTTTTATAGATACTGACCACTGCAGACCTGGAACACCCCACAAGAGCTGCGGTTTTGGAGATGCTCTGATCCAGTCGTCTAGCCATCACAATTTGGCCCTTCGTCAAAATCCTTACGCTTGTCCATTTTTCCTTCTAACACATCAATTTTGAGGACAAAATGCTGCCTAATATATCCCACCCACTAACAGGTGCCATGATGAAGAGATCATCAGTCTTATTCACTGGTCATAATGTTATGCCTGATCGGTGTATATGATGTTTAATAATACATAGGTACGTATGTATGCAAGGCTTGTGTTAGTATTTGGGGAAAAAATGGTATGCTACAGTATTATATCAGGATTATGTCAGATAATTGACATTATATCAACAACTTGTAATTTATAAAGTAATGCAAAAATGCACAATTGTATTAAACGTACAAAAACTGGTTATAGGATCGGTTCAGTAAACCTAACTGACAACTGCTCCAAGCCTTTCATATGTACTCACGCATTATTCTTCAAAATCGTTATTCAGTGTTAATGCATGTAGTTAAGCCTTCAAATACAGTGTTACACAATGTTCTGTTAGTATGTGCTTGATGTACAGCATGTGGTTTGGATTTTCTGTTCCTCTTGCTAGAAACAGATAAGAACCGACAGGCTAGGCCGTGAGATAAGCATCATCTTAAAAATACAGCAATGTCATCTCCATTGTTTATTGTACCATACACACACAGTTATTCTAATCCTGTGTAGATTTATAACCCACACTTTAAAAAAAAATCATCGTTCCAAATTGGATCTGTTTTTGTCAGATCCCGTCCTACGATCCCGTTCTTGGATGTTAACGTCCCGGTTGCGTTTATCGCTGAATGGGATCCGACGTTGAGCCGTAAAAATGTCCCATCACGCTACAGCTTTAAGTGATAAACCAACGCTAACATAATCCCAAAGAACACAAGACTCTGATTGTATGACAAGGAATGATGTCTATTGGGAATGATAATGATAGTGCAGAGAAGGGCATTCAGCTTACAAATACATCATTTCTTGCTTTCTCTCTTTATCTCTCTCTCTCACACACACACACACACACACACACAGATCATATACAAATACCGTGTAGTCTGGAAAATCATCATCCACAAAATATGCAAGGTGTCTGGGAGAAATGTCACATTTTCTCTCTACAGTGTATCTCCATTTAGATTTTGGATAGTCAACAATCCACATTGGATTGTTTCCGTTATTTGTTCACATAAAAAAAAAACAAAAAAAAACAAAGACGAGTCCCAGCAGAGAAATAAAAGCCTTCCGCAATCTCCATGATCTAGACGGTGCTGTGTCCTCTGATGAGTAAATTAGTCATGTTTAATCCAAATCCGGCTTATACAGCAGTGTTTCCGTGTCTTGCTGTTTGACTCTGTTTCCTTCTTTGACTGATTGGTTATGTCCTAAACACTAGAAATAAAGACTAGTGTCTATTCATTCATAGTCGACACCTTAATGAATCATGACCATGGTCTTCCTCTTTTAGAAGGCGATTACACTTGAATGTCATTTTTCAAACGCTTGTGTTTTATTGTTGCTCAATCATGGACGCTTCTGTTAAATGAGTATGAGTGCAAACAAGTACCTTTGTTTAATAATGAACGAATGGACTAAGCGAAAAAGCCGATGTTGACTTAGTCTAATAAGAGGCAAACAACGACCAGGCATAACATTATGACCACCTGCCTAATCTTGTGTCAGTCCCCCTTTTACTGCCAAAACAGCCCTGACCCGTCCTGCACTGTGTATTCTGACACCTTTCTATCAGAACCAGCATTAACTTCTTCAGCAATTTGAGCAACAGTAGCTCGTCTGTTGGATCGAATCACACGGGCCAGCCTTCGCTCCCCACGTGCACCAATGAGACTTGGCCGTCCATGACTCTGTCGCCGGTTCACCACTGTTGGACCACTTTTGATAGGTGACCACTGACCACTGCAGACCGGGAACACCTCCACAAGAGCTGCAGCTTTGGAGATACTCTGATCCAGTGGTCTAGCCATCACAATTTGGCCCTTCATCAAACTCGCTCAAATCCTTACACTCGTCCATTTTTCCTGCTTCTAACATCAACTTTGAGGATAAAATGTTCACTTGCTGCCAAATATATCCCACCCACTAACAGGTCTTATTCACTTCACCTGGCAGTGGTCAGAATGTTATGCCTGATCAGTGTATGTGCTGTGTGATGTTACCTGAGGTAGTGATAAAAACATGAAACCTATTTTGAAGAGTTTATTCGATGCAACACCTTTTAGATGTTTAGAATTTAATATAACTAAATATCTAATATTTTACTCTAACTTTTCACTTGCAATGGCCATATGTGCATCCATCAAAACAAATAAAGCAAAATGTAGCTCTCAAAAGCAAGTCGTCCATCAGTTTTTCTTTACTATGTACCCTAATGGTTATTTACTAATCTTATATAGTCTTGGTGGTCAGAGGGATTCCCATAATGCACTAGGGTGAGTCAGTTTTGCCACTGAGACTATTACTATGTTATTTAGTTATTTAATGCTAATTTGTTGTCATGCCCGAACCCATAGTGGAGTAATTGTGAAATCGTACAATTCTCAATTCTGCAGCAAGGTTTGTGCCCAAACTGTGTGTATACCCACAATGCACTTTGCTATTGTTGAGAATATGGATTTGGTCATTTCAAGGTGGGAAAAGTTTGTTTCCTAACATGTTGTGTAATTAGCTTAGCTACTCTGTCTGTCTGATGTGTAATTCCAGCAGGAAACACACTAAAATTGTGCAGGTGACGGAGCGGATTTGGGAAACACTGCTGTACAACATAGAGGGTACCATAAACACAACCCATTCACAATTACTGACACCAATATGAAGTCGAGAAATAACTCCACATACTTAAGTTTCAGGCTTATATTAAGAGCAACACGGACACCATGAAGCAGCAGTGATGTTATACGTCCTGAAATAATGGAAAGGTTTTTCTTCATTCATTAAATTGATTAGGAAAACAAATTGTGCAAAAGCAGCATATAATGCAGGAATATACAGTTTGTCAATTATAATGTAAAAAGTTGTATTGTAGTGTATTACTTCAACCATTTTCAATCATTTCTCTGTACAGAAAAAAAATAAAAAGATAAATTTATCCCATCGATAAAATGATTAAACACACAACACAAAGTTCTGCTCAAAAAACTGGAGCGATGCTGTAAAATATAACACTTTCCCAAAGGCTTTGTGGCTTCTACCTGACAAACAAGTCCACAAAACCTCTCTGAAAAAGCATCCCTTAGAGGACTAATTATGCAGATTTACACGCCTGTGACTAAAGATGATCGTGAACATGCCCTGCAAAAGTACATGATTTACATGGACACTGATTGTTGTAATTAAACAACTGCTTTTGCATTGGATGTACGTTTAGAGTAAACCAGCGTTCTGTAAAAATGTTGCCTGTCTTTGGTAATGTTAAATGAATTTTTTCTATTTACACAACATACGTAGTCTAATTTCACTATCAGTACCATCGATGCTTTTTGAGCCCGTATCCACCTACGTGAAGCCGCCCCTGTATCCGTCTACATAAGGCGTCGCTATGTGCAAAGGAGCTGTGTCTGGAGTGTGCTCTGTTCCATCATATATCAGGCTTTCCGAAACGTGTTTGTAAATCTGGCAGCACTTACATTTGAAATTACCTTTTTCAGCGTTCACCTCTGAGCCGTACGTAGCTCAAAGAGAACGTGATGTGGAGTGCTTGTGGTACCCTCATGCCATCTGAACTGAGAGGAACGTCACAGAACCTTGCGCTCGTATCCTGATGCATACAACACACAGCGTGAGTGGATCTACGGACGATTATTGTCCTGTGTCAGGTGACTCTGATGCTGAGCTAGATGGTGATGGAGGTGTCGTCGTGGTAGGTGGACGCTCGCTGAGTCAGCATGGAGATCTGCGTGGCAAAGTTGTTGCCGTTGCTGCCCATAGACGGGTGCTGGTACTTAGTGTCGGAGCCCAGGAACCTCTCCAGATGCCACCTTCTCCACTTCCTCTTGATTTCAGCTTGAACCTGAAAAACAGGAAATAGAGACAATGGTCAGGATTAGAAATCTGAGTAAATCTTCACCCATTAAAAATGAGTCTGGAAATTCAAAATGTTACACTTGCTCTATTTAATGCATTAAAATGTGCCTCATTAAGGTTAGAAGGCAGGTTAAAGCTATACGAATAAGACAATACCAATCAACATTTGCAGTTATTTACAATATACATATGATAGCAGGATATTTCTATTATGGATTTCTCGCAATGACCTCCATAAGGAGACTACATTTTTAAAACAAAAGCTACATACCTCTCCATTCAAAAAGCAGTAGAGGACAGCAACAACAAAGCCCTGTAAGTAGAGTAGAGATATCTTATATGGACAAACACATCAGGGAGGATTTTTTTAGATGCTCATTCATTGAACACAGCCTCCTGGGAACTCAACACATGAATTACATAGAGGTGTATGACTAGGGATGCCTGTCAGTTCATTAATTTGTGGAACGTGACTCTGACAGCATAATTAGCACGTGGGAGGCTATTCCTCTCTGACTCATGCGGTAGACAATATGGAAAGCTGACACATCATGGTCTCTCAGACTGCAACACCCTGAAGGAGCTGCCTAAATCACGCAATTATGCCTTCTGCTGAGGAGCTTAGCTAGACCAGAAACAGAGGGTGAAATCAGGAAACAAGCTTGGCTGAAAGGCAGCCAACGTGTGTGGCATTGAGATACTGAATCTGAGTCTTAAGATGGTTCGGAAGTAACCATTTTGTTTTTTTTTCCATTTTAACTCACTGGACTCTGAGGCCATACCTGGAAGGAACCCAAGATGAGGTCGAACACCAGCCTCAGCTCCGTTTTGATGTGTTCCGGTATGAATGCAAATATGATGAAGTTTATCCCGAAGAGTGGAATCAACAACAGTGTCGATTTAGCAAGCCTCCTGCAGAGAGACAGAGAGAGAGAGAGAGAGAGAGAGAGCAAAACAAACCAACAGCTTTGGGTGAATTTTATTTTATTTTTTTGTAGTCTGGAAAACGGTGTTATCACAAAACCGAAAAAAAAAAACCCCCAGCAATGATTGGATGAAACCGTAAGAGCTTTGAGACAGACCCCTGCATCATATAAAGCTAGGCAAGGACAAAGGACATTAAGTCACTTGGATAGAGCTGGCATGATCCACTGACATTTACGGAGATGAGGCTTGTAGTAATGCAGAGAGCCGCTGGCCACCGCCTCGAATGTCTTTCTTCTTGTGACTCGCATTAAAGTTACATGAGATAAAATGCTTTCTACGGTACTTCTTCATAATACTCTGCACATGGTGGCCCTTTAGAGAAGGAAATTGCTTCAGAATAAACACACACTCTGTGAACCTGAAAGAACACCAAAAACACATTAACCAAAAAAAAAAAAAAAAAAATAGTGATAACACTCACGAATATTGATTTGATTCATTTCTCCCGATGTCGGGGCAGTTGATCTTCTGCCGCAGTATGCGTATGATACAAATGAACAGGATGAAGTTCATCTGTCATCGGAGGAAAAAACAACAGCATGATTTGTGTGCTCTTTTACTCAGTGCCAGCTTCCATAATTGATGATGCACCATAAAACTAATTTATTACCCAAAGTGTTGGTTTGTTTAAAAAACAAAAAAGCTGCATCCTATTAGCAGAAGCGCAACACAGCAGGCTATACAGAGAGAAAACAGGACTAATGGACTCTTGTTCAATAATGTTTGTGGAAACCTCCAATGTGTGATGTGAACGAAACAGCTGTTTCTCTGCTGCACTTTGACGAGGGGATGAGTGAGTGGGTGGAAGTGAGAAGTGTCTACTTTATACTTGTACGCTACAGCCGCAAATCACATGCTTGCTGGAAAGCGCAAATCCCAGACATCATAAAATTTGCATAAACATTTAACTAGGGAAACAGATTTTCCAGCGGTGGCCATGCACATCCCTCCACATTCCCCTTCTCTCTTCCCCTGCAGGGGATGATGAATGTAGTTAAAGGCTTTTACTGTGCATGGATATGTTATTAGTGGCAAAATAAACGATATTTTATATGCTGCTCCTCATTTTTTTTTTACTAAGACTAAAAATCTACAATGCTTTTTTTTCCCTCTAATATAATCAAAATTCAGTGGTGATGTGACAAATTTTCTCACAAAGTGAATCCTAATGCTATCATAGTTCTCCTGCTGTCAGGTAGTCTAGAGCCATCTTTAATTCCCTGTTCGTTTGAGGACATGTCCTGTTTTCTTATTCGGTTCAATCTATAGTTAACATGGCCGAGCCACGGAAACTAAGCAAATGGTCAATATTTTCAGTCAATAGCCAGTTATTTTGTCAGCTTGCTATGTCAGCTGACGAGTGTTGTTTCGAGGCTCAGTTGGATTGACTGGTCGGTGCAGTATATGATCCGTGCCCAGCTGTATTCTGAGATGCTTTTCTGTGGTCGTAAAGAGGGTTTCTGAGTTATTGTAGCTTTCCTGTCCTATATATGCTCGATATATTTGGACAGAATTATGTGGACACCTGACCATCAAACCCATGGTCCACAAACTGTTGAAGCACACAGCTGTATAGAATGTCTTCGTATGTGGTAGCTTTACAATTTCCCTTCACTGCAACTAAGAGGCCTATACCTGCCCCAGCATGACAATAATACCCCTATGCACATGGCCATGCTTTAATATCTAGTTGAAAGCCTTCCCAGAAGAGTGGAGGTTAGCATACCAGCAAAGAGCGACTAAATCTGTAATGGGAAGTTTAACAAGCATGTACTGTGGTCCACAAACCTTTGGCCACATGGTGTATCTAAGCCACCTAATACGAATATTAATACATAATTAGTGACCATTTACTTTAAGGAAATATTGTTAGAACTTTTACTACACTTTACCTGTTTTCATGTTGGGTATTAGTTCTAGTTTTAGGGTTAGTTCGAAGTTCTACAGTATTATCTACGAAATTCTGAGTAATGATGTACAAAAACAAATTCTTTTAGAATTATTGTAAATCTCCACAAACTTAATTCTGTGTTTTCCAGACACAGTGCACTGTATAGAAATTCAATTGGGTCTTGGCTACCGTTACTGCTGCACTGAAATCAATAAACAGTTTCATTTTTTTTTTGTCCGCAGGGAAATATGGGAGTAAATTAGACAGCTCTTACTCTAACACACAAGGATAAGGTGACAGTGCACTGAGATGATCGGCTATATAACTCACACACAGATTGTTCAATATAAAATACACCTTCAGGTTATTCAATTATTACCATCAAGGTCACTGTATAACCTTCGATTGAGCCATAAATGTATTATTATTTTTTTTTTTACTCCAGCCTTGAAAACGTATGATCTCACCAGTATAGAAGCTAATATAGGTGTTTTGATGATCCACCAGAACGGGTCTGAGTTCTCGATAATATCCCAGCACCTGACAGAGGAGAAAAAAAAATGAAATGGTGTTTTTATGGATGATTTAACATAACCTCAGAGCTTTTCCACTATCAGCTACGATTTCTAGAGGCATTCAGTTCAATTACCAGTGTTGAATTACTCTTAGTAACTTGCTGTGAGTTTGTCAGTGTGAATTAGCCTCAGGTTTAACCCTGTAGGCGAATTTAACCTTATTTTCATTACTGTCCATGGTGTTTTATGAATATGACATACCCAACATCATTGAAATAGGCTTTGGCAAAGCTCCAGGCTGTGATGAAAATCAGCGGCCCTCCTGAAACCAGGAAAAAAGAAAAGAGATTGTTTTCCTAAAAACCTTTTAATCAGGAATCAGGAACATAAAATATTAAATATGTACTCATTTGCATGAAATTTAAGTAGAAACAGTATACACATCCACATGGACAAAGCTTAACCATATAAAGCAAAGATTGAAAAACAGCAGTGTTCACGTAAAACAAGCTAAAAGGTTATGCTAATTTGGAAATCAATTAAAGTTTAATTGCATTGAGATTTATTTTATTTCAGTGGCGGACAGGGCAATGTCCATAAACAAACTGCTGAAGACTGATAAGCTGGTCATCCGTGGTGCATTTTATTACGGAACACTCGTGAAGCAGTGCGCTTTATCTTTGATGGTTTTGCAGAGAAGAAGGCATGTAGAGAACAGCTGAAATTAGTAGGTATGACATTTCCTTGTTTGTTATTATAAAATTATATAATAATGCTTGGGGGCAGCATGGTGGCTTAGTGGTTAGCCCTGTTGCCTCACAGCAAGAAGGTCCTGGGTTTGAACTCCGGGTTCAGCAAGAAGGTCCTAGGTTTGAATCCCGGGCTCAAACCTACATGCAGGGGCCTTTCTGTGTGGAGTTTGCATGTTCTCCCCGTGCCCGTGTGGGTTTACTCCGGGTTTCCTCCCACAGTCCAAAAACATGTAATGTTGATTGGTAATTCTAAATTGCCCATAGGAGTGAGTGTGTGTGGTTGTCTGTGTATGTGTGGCTGGTGACCTGTCTAGGGTGTACCCCTGCCATTCACCCAATGTGTGCTGGAAAAGGCTCCAGCAGATCCCCGTAACCCTAATTAGGAATAAGCGGGTATAGACAACGGATGGATAATAATGCTAATTAAAGGTTTAATTAGGTTTCTCTGGGATATTTATCCTGTGCAAATCAGTAACTTTCACAGTCTTACAGATATACACACCCTGTATTTTACCTTGTTTTACACACCCTGTATTTTACCTTGTACAAAAATGACCAGTAAAAAATATCCCCACTGATATAAATTCTGGCCGAATTGATGTGTTGGTAAAGATTCCATTAAATCATGTGGGGAACAAGGGTTCGAGCTTTTTCATCTAATATAAAGCCCTCTAGCAGCACTCACCCTTTTTTATCACCTCCTGCTGAGACCAAAGCAAAACCGAGTATTGGCTTTGTTTAAAAAGCAGAACAGTAAAATATAGATGCTGTTTAGAAAAAAGGAATGCGTTTCAGGTAGAATCCTAGCGCAGGTCCAGTCTCCCTACATGTTATGGTCATGTAATTATAAGCCATGAGCCCAACAAAAGCTTATGATAAATGTCAAAATAATAAATTTATAATAAGAAGAGTTGTATGTAGTAAGCATGTCACTTTACATGGTAAAGATACTCGCCTGTCTGATATTTAAACAAAGATCTCACCTGTAAGAATCGAGGCTAAATACTACAGACAGTCCACAAAAACATTACACAATGGTGTTCTGTATGAGTAGTACTTTAGATTTGAAAGCAAAAGAGCCACTTATGAGGATATAAACATGCACACAGCCCTATATAAATATCATTTTACACAGTTAAATTCTATTTATATAAATAACAGAATATATATATATATACATAAACAGATTCACACGAGTTGGCAACCCACCCCAGCCAATCAGGATGTACCACCAGAAGTATTTCCTTTCTGAGAAGAAAGAGACAGCCAATAGGGCATGCAGGTACAAGCCCTCAACCAGGAGCCAGAAGAAACTCGCCATAATGCAATATTGGAAGAAGATGATGACAGCTTTGCAGCCGACCTAAAACAAAAAAAATAAATGCAAGAAAACATTAGGGAATGGATTCTTTAGGAAATCCTTATGTAACCCTCGTACGTTATTAACACCACATAAAACAATCTGAAAACCATTTTATCTCTTAATCTGCACAGCAAGCTAATAAAAAAAGGAGAAAGCATTATTTTGTTTGTTTGATCCAAAGCAACTCATACATGTAGACAAATTATGTCTCTTAGCTTGTCGATAAAACGTGTGGGCATTCGTTGAAACTGTTCTTGGTGCATGTGTGCAGAAAAACGCAAAAAAATAAATAAATAAATAAAATTATTAAAAAATTGCCTCCCCTGTACATAAAATAAAATAAAAATAAATTAAAAATAATCTTCACTACCTATCACACAATCAAGAGTATTCAGATGCATAGTTTAAAAAGGGTAAAAAAAAATGTTTCAGTGATCATTTTATAAAAATTAAATCGCTCATTTACAAATCAATCAAGCTTCCAACTGTGCTCTGACTAATTACTACACAAACACTGTGGTGGGGAAAAAAGTGATTAATGCCCGTGGAGGACGTGGTTATAATTTGCTTCCCTGTGTAAAACAGGCACTGGGTTTTCATTTGTTTTTAGCCTAGCTGTAAGTCCCTTCTGCTTCTCTGCCTAGATGTAAGTCCCTTCTGCTTCTTAAGATTTAGTTTGAGCTGTAAAAAAATACAGGAACAATATTTGCATGTTAGCTATATTTTGTTCCGGATCATGCAGACGAAAATTTTTTATCCTGGTTACCGTGTGTGTGTGTGTGTGCCCTGCGATGGGTTGGCACTATGTCCGATAACGCCTGAGATAGGCACAGGCTCCCCGTGACCTGATGATAGATCGGATAAGCGGTACAGACAATGAAAAATGAAATGAAGAAAGTCCTGGCTACTGATTTAGAAGACAACAACAAACCAAAGGTGCGGCAGGTTAAAGGAAACAGACGTCAGAGAGTAGAAACATGAACAGGTTGAGGACACGGAGCCACGGCGCAGACAGCATCTATACTGTATGTCGTGAATTCCTGATGAATTACAAATGAGACCGAATCCCACGACAGAAGCCTCCAAAACACTATCGGACATGCCCTGTGATTTGTGCTCTGAATTATTTTTTAGTCAGAACAAATATCTCTAATTCTCTCTCCCTGAGGTGCTGCAAATCGAGCCAAATCAGACAAGCACTCAAACACCCCCACAGCCCTGAGCTTCATTCCTGTCTCAATAATGAATCTCTCACATGGCAGTGTAAAAAACTTTCTTTTTTTTTACCAGAAAAACAGAACACTCTGGGGTTTGGAGTGTGGAAACTGATTGATGCTTTCTGCATAGAAAACGTGATACAAATGGGCTCTGTCTGTAGTTCTAATGCACCCACATCATCTAAAATTGCTCCAAAAGCCCAGCTGAAACATGGCCTCCTGCTTCAGGTCCTCTTCCTGAAATGGATTTAAAAAGCTTTGGCTGGAGGCGAGGCCACGAACAGGGTGAAAACACGGTGAATCAGCCTCGTTGGAGCTTTTTATCATGTGCTTAATATGACCCTGTGTAGCAAATCACTGCATAGTGGATTATTTTATAATACTTTTTTGGTGATGATCTGTCGTCCTCCTGATCTTCCGGGCTTAACGTTTGAGGTACTCAACACGTAACCTGTAACCCCTAACCTGGTGATTCTCTGATATTTAATTCTCTTAATAATATTCCCTGTTCGCTAACTGAAATTATATCACTTTGTGCTCGAGTCGGATTGGTCGGGAGGTGATTAATTTTCTATTACAGCTCTGACAGTAGCTCTGGCTGCAAGGTTGATAGTAATGCATATAACGTTCTAGTGTTCTAATAGTAACTACATGGAGAAGGAATGACTGAGTCATATAACCGCTATAATGTGATAAACAATCACAGGCATTCTGCAAATGTTACTCTAAATGGATACCAATTCATAGAACTGGCAAATTAAACAGATGTATTCGGCCTCGCTCTCACGTTATCTCTATCCTGACTTTGGTAAATAGAAGAAAACTGCTTGGACATGCATTTCTTGGACGAGTTTGTTTATGTGAGAGATCCGCTTAAAGCAGCCGAATCCTCTCACGGAGCTTCGGTGTCACGCTCTGTGCTGGCAGCCATCTTTACAGGGCTGTTTACAGATGCAGCTTCAATGTTAAATATTGTGACAAATGTCTAAATACAGCTTGTTTGCATGTGATGTCGGTGTCCCAGCCCTGACCCCGATGTTGACTCACATAAGTGGAATTGAGTGGAATTTAATACGGCAATCAAGCCAGGGGGGATAGTGATTGCGAGACAGAAGAGATGATGATTAATAAAGTAGGGTTAGGGTTAGTTTTAATGCTTTAAAATACTCTAAAAGAGTTTGTGTGGACTGTGTACAGAACACAAAAACAGCAGAGAGGCTGAAAGGATCTCTGTGATTATCGGTGTATTTTCATGGTTACAGTTAATAAAGGGTAGGCCAATATAAAATACTAAGACGTAAGGTAAGTTTTGAACATGTGCACCAGACGTAATGTTAATAATACGACTGCAACCATACACAAGAGGAGAACTGATATAGGATATAAAATATTTATTCAATCGTATACAGGCTTAACCTTGCAATGCAAGTTAAAAACAGTACAGGCATAAATCCTGTAGAAATTACAATATTTCAAAATAATGTCTTTCGACTGACGATGTCATTAATCTATGAAATCTAAATGCTAGTGAGAGTTGGTGACTGCAGTTGGCTGGATGTAGGAGACGGCGTTGAAGTACTTACGGAGCCAGTAGAGCAGTTGTCGGATTCCTGAATCACATCATAGAGGACGACGTCTTTAATGAACACCGCAATGGCTTTCAAGATGAAGGCCACGAACAGGTGCATGTGAATATAATTCCTAGTGCAATGTAGTTTCCTGAAAAACAAACCAAGGATGTACACACATGATTCAGACAGAAATCTGACTGATTTAGAAACTGCTCATCCTACTACCATGCAGTTGGAGTAACGATACTTCTCTATGCATTATTAAAGTGTAATAAAATGCCAATGAAGCATTGATGCCAAGTTAAAATATTCATAAGTACATAAAATCACTCAATCATAAAGATTGATGAAACCACATCATAGGGTTTTATGATGTTTGTTTTTTTTTAATCTGTGTAGTTTGTTTCCCCTAAACAACTCGTTATAATCGACTCTGAAATACAAAACATACAGTGAACTCCGACTCCAGTACTTTCTGGCAGTCACGAGGCAGCTTCTATGAAATGCTAACAGATGAAGTCATTATGAAATCGAAGGCCATTATAAAATCTTACATAATACCAAAGACATAAAGAGTTCCAGGAGATTCTTAGATTTGTAAATAAGTATTTAGGCCTTGTTTTCCATCATAGTTCATATTCCACTCTCTGATAATCCTAATAGATCCGAGTTAATTAAACTAGCTGCTCGCGTTAGAAAAGCCAAGACAAAGCGATGAAACATTTCCTAATATAACACACTTAAAGTGTAGAAACCCTACAGTGCAAATTAAACACTGGTACCTTGATTAGATTTTATAATTTGCAGTCTAAGAAGATTAGCTTGGCTCAGAGATAGAGAGGATATTAAAGCTGGATTCATCTTCTTGCTCCTATTTGGCCTTTACAATGACAAGAGTGTTCACCCTCCAGATTTAAATGGAAGGCTATAAAACGGCAGAGTATTATCTGTTCTGCTACAGAATCTCAAGAGTACTTCAAGCTTAACTTTGTTGCGGTCATGGCAGCCATACAGGAAGTATACAATATATTGCAATTTCTTTGTTTTTAGGATGTGACTTGTAAAGCCTAACCCTAACCCTAAGCACACTTACTTTCTAGAGATTCTCTTTAACTATGAATTCAGATGTTTAGCATACATATGATGATACACCGATCAGGCATAACATTCTGAGCAGTGGGAGGTGAAGTGAATAACACTGATGATCTCCTCATCATGGCACCTGTTAGTGGGTGGGATATATTAGGCAGCAAGTGAACATTTTGTCCTCAAAGTTGATGTGTTAGAAGCAGGAAAATTGGGCAAGCGTAAGGATTTGAGCGAGTTTGACAAGGACCAAATTGTGATGGCTAGACCACTGGATCAGAGCATCTCCAAAACTTTCTTTCTTTTTCTTTCTTTCTTTCTTTCTTTCTTTCTTTCTTTCTTTCTTTCTTTCTTTCTTTCTTTCTTTCTTTCTTTCTTTCTTTCTTTCTTTCTTTCTTTCTTTCTTTCTTTCTTTCTTTTTCATAAGCTCTCAGTGAAGGCAGCGATATGACCTAAATGAAACAAAAAATTTGAAGACTCTAAAGCAGCTGTTATTTTGGTTGCTGTAAGTATTTATAAATTATTTTTCCGTGTGTGTGGTCAAGCCATTTTCTAAAGCAAAAAAGCAACATCTGCTGAGATGTCTATCTGGACTCTTTAATTATCAGCCCACATTTGAGTCTGTCTGAGGTATTCTGTGGCAGGAATTTGTTCAAAGGAGGATGAAGGAAAACAACATGCAATCCAAATGGGAATAAGAAAGCCTGAAGGACCCTGCCCCTTCCCTGTTTAAAACAAATACTGCTCAAATAAGCCTTATGAGAGTTAGACAAACTCTGTTTGAACTCCAGACCTGCGCACTGTGTCGCTAATGTAAACCCAAATCCATGCGACTGACTGCAACCAATTACAAGTAAGGAGAGGTAGGCTGTTCGGAGCCTGTGTATATTGTACAATGAGCATGCCTTATATTTATAGCTCACAAATATCACTGGGGTTCTTCATTACAGAACATTCGGTGTCCTTCCAACTCACCAGTATGAAAAAGGGCAGGGATGAATCATCTTGTAAACACATTCTCTACACAAAAATTGGGTGTAGAGAGGCATGACTAAAAGGTATACTATATTCTGGTATGAAAGAAGCTCTACTTTGTCTAAATTGGTAGCACAAGTGTCATGGACCTGTGTTTGATAGTAATGCTACATTAACAACAGAATTATGTCTACTATTCTTAAAATAATTAATATAATTATTGTAAGAGCGCTTGGTTAAGTCCCCACACAAGCTGATTTGGTGTCCTTGCCTTTTTAATAACATATATTTATGGCTGAATGTAAACTGTCCTCTCTTCAACAGGGTTCTCTAATGCAGTGATATGTCCTGGCTGACTGTGTTCACCTGTTCTGTTTCTCCTTTAAAGGTTTGGTTAGTTATTCCGTCTTGTTTCTTAGCATTGTGTCCAACATACACCGTTATGACCACCTGCATAATATTGTGTTGGTCCCCCTTTTGCTGCCAAAATAACCCTGACCCATCCTGCATTATGTATTCTGACACCTTTCTATCAGAACCAGCATTAACTTCTTCATCAATTTGAGAAACAGTAGCTCGTCTGTTGGATCGGGCCACGTGCATTAATGAGCCCTGTCGCTGGTTCACCACTGTTCCTTTTGGACCACTTTTGATAGATACTGACCACTGCAGACTGGGAACACCCCCTAAAAAGCTGCAGTTTTGGAGATGCTCTGATCCAGTCGTCTAGCCATCACAATTTGGCACTTCATCAAACTCGCTCAAATTTTTACGCTTGTCCATTTTTCCTGCTTCTAACATCAACTTTGAGGACAAAATGTTCACTTGCTGCCTAATATATCCCACCCACTAACAGGTGCCATGATGAGGAGATAATCACTGTTATTCACTTCACCTCTCACTGCTTATAATGTTATGCCTGATCGATGTAGATTGTTTCCAGTTTGTTGCTTGTGTCATAGATTTAATTATGGATTGTCCTTTTGTGATGTTGTCTACATGTGTATTTATCCTTTATGTTTTCTACATTTGCCCTAATGCACCAAGGCAAGGTGATGTAAATAAAACCATCCATGACTCTAAACTTAGGACTTAACACCCAGCATTCTGCATGTTAAACCAAGTCTACAAATGATCGCATTTACTGCTTTGTTGGGGCGTGTAATCTCCTCCAACGCAGCTCTGATTCAGCACAGTTGTGTTAAATTACACAGCTCAAACCTAATCATCAAAATGAGAGCCTGGAATGAAAACCGTCATCCTGTAGTGTCTAGGTGATGAGCCGGCAGACACGATAAACAGCGTTTTGCAAATCTATCCTTAAAATCTCTCTGTAGGCCACGCAAACTCACCATTGAGCTGATCAGTGACATGTTAAGGCCGCATTAGCCTCCCGGCTCTGCGCTGGCAGTGCTAATAGACAACATTACGATTGACTGAGCTGGGAAATCTGGTTTAAAGCCACAGTAACGCCTAATTGGCGTTTGCGCTCAGGATGTGAGTCTCCTAAGCTCAGAAAAGTGTTGACGGTTTTATAATCATGCAGCAAACTTGTGAAAACACAGAACAGGGCAGAAGAAAACCAACGCGCTCTGCGAGTGTCCGCCAATGCGGTCTGCCAATGAAACGTCGATATAAACACCCGAGTTATTTTTAACCTCTACAGAAACACTTTGTCTTATCAATCCTAAACAAAAGCTGTCCTGCTGATAACTCACTGCTGCTTACAAGGTAAATATTTAAATAAGTATCTCTTGTATACGGCATAGCTGCTGATCCTTCGTGTCATTTTAAACACCGGGTAATGTTTAAGGTACATGACAACTTGAAAAACATTGAAATCTCAACCTGTCAGAAATCTATCTGTTCATCTAGTGAGATAAGAAATTATTCTTACTGATAATGTTTATTTTGTGCAGAGATTATTTTCGCCTTTAAATCATCAGCTTGTGTTGTTTTTGGTATGCAATACACATAGATGGCGATCCGTTTTATTCTTTCTTTTCCATCCTAGCACAGTCTCAGCCGGTCTGAGAAGAGTTATTATTGAACTATTAATTAGAAATCATTGAGAAAACCATCATATAAGATTCGGCTCAGCATTTGAAAGTAATTCCTTACCTGAAGATGCACAGTATGATTATGGCCGTGGTCAGAGAGATGAGTGAAACGCTGTGTCCGATGGTGTAGCCGATCTTAACCGACCGGAAGAAATTATCCTAAAAAGAGATTTGAAAACAACACAGTCTGTTATTTACAGGAACATTTTTAGCTATTGCTTTTTAAACCAAGTGTACATTATAAATGGATTTTTAAAGCCATGAAAATTTTAGATTTTATATCAAACAACCTTAATTTTCAGTGTAAAATGGGGCTCTGGGATTAAAAGGTTAGCTGATTTTAATTTAGACTATTAAAACTGGTATCTTAGGTGGCGTTAGGTCCTGCAACTCCGATATATACCTCTACTTTGTACATTGGCTTTTATTTTTCAACGTCATATATACTACATGGGGCAGCACTGTGGCCTCACAGCAAGAAGGTCCTGGGTTCGAATCCCGGGTCCGAACAGGCAGGGGCCTTTCTGTGTGGAGTTTGCATGTTCTCCCCGTGCCTGTGTGGGTTTACTCCGGGTACTCCGGTTTCCTCCCACAGTCCAAAAACATGTACATTGGGTTGATTGGTAATTCTAAATTGCCCATAGGAGTGAGTGTGAGTGTGTGTGGTTGTCTGTCTATATGTGTGGCCCTGTGATGGACTGGTGACCTGTCCAGGGTGTACCCCTGCCTTTCACCCAATGTGTGCTGGGATAGGCTCCAGCAAATACCCGTGACCCTAATTAGGAATAAAGCGGGTATAGAGAATGGCTAGATGGATGGATATACTACATGATTTCATATCACTGTCATTGTGAAAAAATATTTCATTTAAAATTAGACATATTACAAGTATTGAAAAATTAACAAGAGCTTATAAACATATGGTGCATATCTTATGCTGCTGTCAGGTTTTGGCTTATTTCTTGTATTTGGTTTCACTTAATTAGCCACTGAAGTAAACTGAAGACATTTATAACTGCATCATTACTCACAATTAGATAAAAAGCTGGGTGTCAATCGATGAGGTTGGTTCAACTAATTAAACGCTTTTCTTTAAGTTTGTTCACATAATCGAGTACTAGCTTCCTTTTTCAACTTCTGCTCAGCCAATCCACGACTGACGTCAAAACGTTGAAAAGACTAAAAAAAAAACAAAAAAAAAACTGGTAATGTTTTACAGCAGGGATTTTTTTTATTAGACCATGAAGTCAACTCCAGTGACAATAGCAGGGTCAGAACATGTTCATCTGTCATAAAAAAAACCTTTTCCCTGCTGTAGCCTGAGATACCACTATGATCTTCATCCATCATTCAATACGCCTTCCTAGCATATTTTCTTCCTCAAGGCCCTTCTTTCCTATTTCATAATAAATGTGTAATTATTTCTCCTGTGTGCAGGAGAGCTATATGATTCATCACAGCATCTTGTGTGAAATGTAGGATTTAATGTGTTTGTTGTAATCTGTTATGAGGGTTTACTTGAGAGGTCAGACTCTTATAAAGCACAGCATTCACTTGGAAATTCCACATGGAATTATTTTTTTTAAGAATAAGTTATGTTTTAAAAGTTTACATCTCCCTTTAATATTGATTCTTTAATAATTAAATAATAGTGATTCTTTAATAATTTGCCAGTCTCTTTTCGTAACCCTCTACACACTCGTGCGATGTAGAGGAATGGGGTGGAGTCATCCTGAAAGAGACTACTCCCATTACAATATAAATGGTTCGTCATGGGATAAAGGTGGGCATTATCATTGCCGTCCGTCTGGATCTATCTGTTGCAGATCATGTGTGAAGGCTCATGGTTTTGCTTATGTTTTTTAATGTATTTTTACCATATACTGTATGTTTACCACGGGTTCACAATTTTTTTTCCCCTAATGCAAACCTCCACGCTCATCGCTATTTCTGCTGAACTCTTGTAAGGAAATCTTCTTCTTTTTCTTCTTCTTCTTTGGGCTTTTCCCTTCAGGGGTCTCCACAGCGAATCTCTCTCCACCTATCCCTATCTTCTGCATCCTCAACACTTGCACCCACAAGCTTCATATCCTCATTTATTCCATCCATATACCTCCTCTTTGGCCTTCCTCTTTGCCTCCTGCCTGGCAGCTCCATGTCCAACATTCTCCTACCAGTATACTCACTCTCCCTCCTCTGGACATGTCCAAACCATCTTAATCTGGCCTCCCTAACTCTGTCCCCCAAACGTCCAACATGAGCTGTCCCTCTGATGTACTCGTTCCTAATCCTGTCCAACCGTCTCACTCCCAAAGAGAACCTCAACATCTTCAGCTCTGACTCCTGTCTCTTCCTTAGTCTCTAAACCATACAGCATGGCTGGTCTCACCACTTGTCTTGTACACCTTCTCGCTGATATTTTTCTATCACAATGAAAGAACAATATAGGACTATATATATATATATATATATATATATATATATATATATATATATATATATACACTATATTGCCAAAAGTATTCGCTCACCTGCCTTGACTTGCATATGAACTTAAATGACATCCCATTCCTAATCCATAGGGTTCAATATGACGTCGGTCCACCCTTTACAGCTATAAGAGCTTCAACTCTTCTGGGAAGGCTGTCCACAAGGTTTAGGAGTGTGTTTATGGGAATTTTTGACCATTCTTCCAGAAGCACATTTGTGAGGTCACACACTGATGTTGGACGAGAAGGCCTGACTCTCAGTCTCCGCTCTAATTCATCCCAAAGGTGTTCTATCGGGTTGAGGTCAGGACTCTGTGCAGGCCAGTCAAGTTCATCCACACCAGACTCTGTCATCCATGTCTTTATGGACCTTGCTTTGGTCACTGGTGCACAGTCATGTTGGAAGAGGAAGGGGCCAGCTCCAAACTGTTCCCACAAAGTTGGGAGCATGGAATTGTCCAAAATGTCTTGGTATGCTGAAGCATTCAGAGTTCCTTTCACTGGAACTAAGGGGCCAAGCCCAGCTCCTGAAAAACAACCCCACACCATAATCTCCCCTCCACCAAACTTTACACTTGGCACAATGCAGTCAGACAAGTACCGTTCTCCTGGCAACCGCCAAACCCAGACTCGTCCATCAGATTGCCAGATGGAGAAGCGCGATTCGTCCCTCCAGAGAACGCGTCTCCACTGCTCTAGAGTCCAGTGGCGGCGTGCTTTACACCACTGCATCCGATGCTTTGCATTGCACTTGGTGATGTATGGCTTGGATGCAGCTGCTCGGCCATGGAAACCCATTCCATGAAGCTCTCTGCGCACTGTTCTTGAGCTAATCTGAAGGCCACATGAAGTTTGGAGGTCTGTAGCGATTGACTCTGCAGAAAGTTGGCGACCTCTTCGCACTATGCGCCTCAGCATCCGCTGACCCCGCTCCGTCAGTTTACGTGGCCTACCACTTCGTGGCTGAGTTGCTGTCGTTCCCAAACACTTCCACGTTCTTATAATACAGCTGACAGTTGACTGTGGAATATTTAGGAGCGAGGAAATTTCACGACTGGATTTGTTGCACAGGTGGCATCCTATCACAGTTCCACACTGGAATTCACTGAGCTCCTGAGAGCGACCCATTCTTTCACAAATGTTTGTAAAAACAGTCTGCATGCCTAGGTGCTTGATTTTATACACCTGTGGCCATGGAAGTGATTGGAACACCTGATTCTGATTATTTGGATGGGTGAGCGAATACTTTTGGCAATATAGTGTATATATATATATATATATATATATATATATATATATATATATATATATATATATATATATAGGACAAGAGCTTCAATAGAGCAATATGTACAAAAATGGTCTAAAATGGTCATTGGTTTCTCTCGTCACAGTGCTGTTAGAATCTATGAAACGGTTCACCACTGAGAACCTGGCAGTCTTGGTAGGTTTCTTGAAAATGCTTTGATGTCAAGTGCTCAGTGTAATGGAGCCTAATGTGTCACTTTGGTCTGTGCCAGGAGAGTGACAGACAGCTAAAGAGCAGGAGATGTACTGCTGAGTCAGAATGAAAGCACATTAAAACTCAGCTTGAGGTGAGGGGCATGATAAGGCAATGAATATATATATATATATATATATATATATATATATATATATATATATATATATATATATATATATATATATAAAAAGAAAAATAAATGATTTCCAAGCTCTGTGTGTGTGTGTGTAATATCTCAAGCTTCAAAAGGCAAAGGTGAGATTCATGTCTAGAAGTTTTTAAATATATATCTAATATATCTTTTCTAAATGCATTTTCTAAAGCAATAAATAATAAAAATAAATAAGGTGTTACACATAACTCAGACTTACATCATCAATGGTGCCATTCAGATTATACCCACAATTCACTGCAATCATTATGGGGTGCACCTCGGTCCATCCTTCTGCTGTGCATGTCTTGGAGAGATTACCTGAGTGACAGAGACAGAGTGGAGGATGTAAACAACACTGGACAGCTATACACACACACACACACACACTTGTTTGTACAAGCAGAAATGTGTTCTTGTTTACACAAATAGTGCATTCAGGAAATGAAGACAGAGGATGCTTTCGAAACTAAACATACGCTGTGTCGATCTTCTAGTGAACTGAATCAGTCCTGTTCTGGTCAATGTCTTCTACTGAACTGTTTTATTCTTGTTCTGGACAATGTCTTCTGCTGAACTGAATCAGTCCTGTTCTGGTCAATGTCTTCTACTGAACTGTTTTATTCCTGTTCTGGTCAATGTCTTCTACTGAACTGTTTTATTCTTGTTCTGGACAATGTCTTCTGCTGAACTGAATCAGTCCTGTTCTGGACAATGTCTTCTACTGAACTGTTTTATTCTTGTTCTGGACAATGTCTTCTACTGAACTGTTTTATTCCTGTTCTGGTCAATGTCTTCTACTGAACTGTTTTATTCTTGTTCTGGACAATGTCTTCTGCTGAACTGAATCAGTCCTGTTCTGGTCAATGTCTTCTACTGAACTGTTTTATTCTTGTTCTGGTCAATGTCTTCTACTGAACTGTTTTATTCCTGTTCTGGTCAATGTCTTCTACTGAACTGTTTTATTCTTGTTCTGGACAATGTCTTCTGCTGAACTGAATCAGTCCTGTTCTGGACAATGTCTTCTGCTGAACTGTTTTATTCTTGTTCTGGACAATGTCTTCTACTGAACTGAATCGTTCTTGTTCTGGACAATGTCTTCTACTGAACGGAATTGGTCCTGTTCTGGACAATGTCTTCTACTGAACTGAATCGTTCTTGTTCTGGACAATGTCTTCTATTGAACGGAATTGGTCCTGTTCTGGACAATGTCTTCTTCTGAAATGTTTTATTCTTGTTCTGGACAATGTCTTCTACTGATCTGAAAATCCTGTACTGGACAATGCCTTCTACTGAACTGTTTTATTCTTGTTCTGGACAATGTCTTCTACTGAACTGTTTTATTCCTGTTCTGGTCAATGTCTTCTACTGAACTGTTTTATTCCTGTTCTGGTCAATGTCTTCTACTGAACTGTTTTATTCTTGTTCTGGTCAATGTCTTCTACTGAACTGTTTTATTCTTGTTCTGGACAATGTCTTCTGCTGAACTGAATCAGTCCTGTTCTGGTCAATGCCTTCTACTGAACTGTTTTATTCTTGTTCTGGACAATGTCTTCTACTGAACTGTTTTATTCCTGTTCTGGTCAATGTCTTCTACTGAACTGTTTTATTCTTGTTCTGGACAATGTCTTCTACTGAACTGAATCGTTCTTGTTCTGGCCAATGTCTTCTACTGAACGGAATTGGTCCTGTTCTGGACAATGTCTTCTACTGAACTGAATCGTTCTTGTTCTGGACAATGTCTTCTATTGAACGGAATTGGTCCTGTTCTGGACAATGTCTTCTTCTGAAATGTTTTATTCTTGTTCTGGACAATGTCTTCTACTGATCTGAAAATCCTGTACTGGACAATGCCTTCTACTGAACTGTTTTATTCTTGTTCTGGACAATGTCTTCTACTGAACTGTTTTATTCCTGTTCTGGTCAATGTCTTCTACTGAACTGTTTTATTCCTGTTCTGGTCAATGTCTTCTACTGAACTGTTTTATTCTTGTTCTGGTCAATGTCTTCTACTGAACTGTTTTATTCTTGTTCTGGACAATGTCTTCTGCTGAACTGAATCAGTCCTGTTCTGGTCAATGCCTTCTACTGAACTGTTTTATTCTTGTTCTGGACAATGTCTTCTACTGAACTGTTTTATTCCTGTTCTGGTCAATGTCTTCTACTGAACTGTTTTATTCTTGTTCTGGACAATGTCTTCTACTGAACTGAATCGTTCTTGTTCTGGCCAATGTCTTCTGCTGAACTGTTTTATTCCTGTTCTGGTCAATGTCTTCTACTGAACTGTTTTATTCTTGTTCTGGACAATGTCTTCTGCTGAACTGAATCAGTCCTGTTCTGGTCAATGTCTTCTACTGAACTGTTTTATTCCTGTTCTGGTCAATGTCTTCTACTGAACTGTTTTATTCTTGTTCTGGACAATGTCTTCTACTGAACTGTTTTATTCCTGTTCTGGTCAATGTCTTCTACTGAACTGTTTTATTCTTGTTCTGGACAATGTCTTCTGCTGAACTGAATCAGTCCTGTTCTGGTCAATGTCTTCTACTGAACTGTTTTATTCCTGTTCTGGTCAATGTCTTCTACTGAACTGTTTTATTCTTGTTCTGGACAATGTCTTCTGCTGAACTGAATCAGTCCTGTTCTGGTCAATGTCTTCTACTGAACTGTTTTATTCTTGTTCTGGTCAATGTCTTCTACTGAACTGTTTTATTCTTGTTCTGGTCAATGTCTTCTACTGAACTGTTTTATTCTTGTTCTGGACAATGTCTTCTGCTGAACTGAATCAGTCCTGTTCTGGTCAATGTCTTCTACTGAACTGTTTTATTCTTGTTCTGGTCAATGTCTTCTACTGAACTGTTTTATTCCTGTTCTGGTCAATGTCTTCTACTGAACTGTTTTATTCCTGTTCTGGTCAATGTCTTCTACTGAACTGTTTTATTCCTGTTCTGGACAATGTCTTCTACTGAACTGAATCGTTCTTGTTCTGGACAATGTCTTCTACTGAACGGAATTGGTCCTGTTCTGGACAATGTCTTCTACTGAACTGAATCGTTCTTGTTCTGGACAATGTCTTCTATTGAACGGAATTGGTCCTGTTCTGGACAATGTCTTCTTCTGAAATGTTTTATTCTTGTTCTGGACAATGTCTTCTACTGATCTGAAAATCCTGTACTGGACAATGCCTTCTACTGAACTGTTTTATTCTTGTTCTGGACAATGTCTTCTACTGAACTGTTTTATTCCTGTTCTGGTCAATGTCTTCTACTGAACTGTTTTATTCCTGTTCTGGTCAATGTCTTCTACTGAACTGTTTTATTCTTGTTCTGGTCAATGTCTTCTACTGAACTGTTTTATTCTTGTTCTGGACAATGTCTTCTGCTGAACTGAATCAGTCCTGTTCTGGTCAATGCCTTCTACTGAACTGTTTTATTCTTGTTCTGGACAATGTCTTCTACTGAACTGTTTTATTCCTGTTCTGGTCAATGTCTTCTACTGAACTGTTTTATTCCTGTTCTGGTCAATGTCTTCTACTGAACTGTTTTATTCTTGTTCTGGACAATGTCTTCTACTGAACTGAATCGTTCTTGTTCTGGCCAATGTCTTCTGCTGAACTGTTTTATTCCTGTTCTGGTCAATGTCTTCTACTGAACTGTTTTATTCTTGTTCTGGACAATGTCTTCTACTGAACTGAATCGTTCTTGTTCTGGACAATGTCTTCTACTGAACTGTTTTATTCTTGTTCTGGTCAATGTCTTCTACTGAACTGTTTTATTCTTGTTCTGGACAATGTCTTCTACTGAACTGAATCGTTCTTGTTCTGGACAATGTCTTCTATTGAACGGAATTGGTCCTGTTCTGGACAATGTCTTCTTCTGAAATGTTTTATTCTTGTTCTGGACAATGTCTTCTACTGATCTGAAAATCCTGTACTGGACAATGCCTTCTACTGAACTGTTTTATTCTTGTTCTGGACAATGTCTTCTACTGAACTGTTTTATTCTTGTTCTGGACAATGTCTTCTACTGAACTGTTTTATTCTTGTTCTGGACAATGTCTTCTACTGAACTGTTTTATTCTTGCTCTGGACAATGTCTTCTACTGAACTGTTTTATTCTTGTTCTGGACAATGTCTTCTACTGAACTGTTTTATTCCTGTTCTGGTCAATGTCTTCTACTGAACTGTTTTATTCTTGTTCTGGACAATGTCTTCTGCTGAACTGAATCAGTCCTGTTCTGGTCAATGTCTTCTACTGAACTGTTTTATTCCTGTTCTGGTCAATGTCTTCTACTGAACTGTTTTATTCTTGTTCTGGACAATGTCTTCTACTGAACTGTTTTATTCTTGCTCTGGACAATGTCTTCTACTGAACTGTTTTATTCTTGTTCTGGACAATGTCTTCTACTGAACTGTTTTATTCCTGTTCTGGTCAATGTCTTCTACTGAACTGTTTTATTCTTGTTCTGGACAATGTCTTCTGCTGAACTGAATCAGTCCTGTTCTGGTCAATGTCTTCTACTGAACTGTTTTATTCCTGTTCTGGTCAATGTCTTCTACTGAACTGTTTTATTCTTGTTCTGGACAATGTCTTCTACTGAACTGTTTTATTCCTGTTCTGGTCAATGTCTTCTACTGAACTGTTTTATTCTTGTTCTGGACAATGTCTTCTGCTGAACTGAATCAGTCCTGTTCTGGTCAATGTCTTCTACTGAACTGTTTTATTCCTGTTCTGGTCAATGTCTTCTACTGAACTGTTTTATTCTTGTTCTGGACAATGTCTTCTGCTGAACTGAATCAGTCCTGTTCTGGTCAATGTCTTCTACTGAACTGTTTTATTCTTGTTCTGGTCAATGTCTTCTACTGAACTGTTTTATTCCTGTTCTGGTCAATGTCTTCTACTGAACTGTTTTATTCCTGTTCTGGTCAATGTCTTCTACTGAACTGTTTTATTCTTGTTCTGGACAATGTCTTCTGCTGAACTGAATCAGTCCTGT
This sequence comes from Hemibagrus wyckioides, assembly GCF_019097595.1. Taxonomy (NCBI): domain Eukaryota; kingdom Metazoa; phylum Chordata; class Actinopteri; order Siluriformes; family Bagridae; genus Hemibagrus; species Hemibagrus wyckioides. The sequence continues at coordinate 3,486,789 of NC_080732.1, read as the reverse complement.
TCTGGACAATGTCTTCTGCTGAACTGTTTTATTCTTGTTCTGGACAATGTCTTCTACTGAACTGAATCGTTCTTGTTCTGGACAATGTCTTCTACTGAACGGAATTGGTCCTGTTCTGGACAATGTCTTCTACTGAACTGAATCGTTCTTGTTCTGGACAATGTCTTCTATTGAACGGAATTGGTCCTGTTCTGGACAATGTCTTCTTCTGAAATGTTTTATTCTTGTTCTGGACAATGTCTTCTACTGATCTGAAAATCCTGTACTGGACAATGCCTTCTACTGAACTGTTTTATTCTTGTTCTGGACAATGTCTTCTACTGAACTGTTTTATTCCTGTTCTGGTCAATGTCTTCTACTGAACTGTTTTATTCCTGTTCTGGTCAATGTCTTCTACTGAACTGTTTTATTCTTGTTCTGGTCAATGTCTTCTACTGAACTGTTTTATTCTTGTTCTGGACAATGTCTTCTGCTGAACTGAATCAGTCCTGTTCTGGTCAATGCCTTCTACTGAACTGTTTTATTCTTGTTCTGGACAATGTCTTCTACTGAACTGTTTTATTCCTGTTCTGGTCAATGTCTTCTACTGAACTGTTTTATTCCTGTTCTGGTCAATGTCTTCTACTGAACTGTTTTATTCTTGTTCTGGACAATGTCTTCTACTGAACTGAATCGTTCTTGTTCTGGCCAATGTCTTCTGCTGAACTGTTTTATTCCTGTTCTGGTCAATGTCTTCTACTGAACTGTTTTATTCTTGTTCTGGTCAATGTCTTCTACTGAACTGTTTTATTCTTGTTCTGGACAATGTCTTCTACTGAACTGAATCGTTCTTGTTCTGGACAATGTCTTCTATTGAACGGAATTGGTCCTGTTCTGGACAATGTCTTCTTCTGAAATGTTTTATTCTTGTTCTGGACAATGTCTTCTACTGATCTGAAAATCCTGTACTGGACAATGCCTTCTACTGAACTGTTTTATTCTTGTTCTGGACAATGTCTTCTACTGAACTGTTTTATTCTTGTTCTGGACAATGTCTTCTACTGAACTGTTTTATTCTTGTTCTGGACAATGTCTTCTACTGAACTGTTTTATTCTTGCTCTGGACAATGTCTTCTACTGAACTGTTTTATTCTTGCTCTGGACAATGTCTTCTACTGAACTGTTTTATTCTTGCTCTGGACAATGTCTTCTACTGAACTGTTTTATTCGTGCTCTGGACAATGTCTTCTGCTGAACTGAATCAGTCCTGTTCTGGTCAATGTCTTCTACTGAACTGTTTTATTCGTGCTCTGGACAATGTCTTCTACTGAACTCTTTTATTCTTGCTCTGGACAATGTCTCCTATCCAACGCAGTTAGTCCTGTGGACAATGTCTCATACTGAATTGCTAATGTTTTTCTTCTGGAATGAATCTTGTCAGTGTCGGACTGAACCCGTCCTTTTCGGGCTAACGTTTTCCTTCGAACTAAACTGACCGTAATTTAACGATGACCGCAAGGCCGAGGAGATGGATTCGGATTGGAACTTAACTTGGAATAAACTGCGAGGCGAAAACCTTATAAGTTGAACTGGGTTCAAACTTCTTTCATTCTCCAAGCTGTTTCTGGCTTTTACAACTCTTAAGTGCTTCCTCCATGCTACAGCCTCTGATAATACTCAAAGAGCAGGACAGGATTCCGATTACATCTAAAACCTGGCTGCATGAGTCAGAGTAAAACAGCTTTATTGTTTCACCTCCAGGCTGAACTCACATCTCCTAGCTTCCTGCTCTTTGAGCTAAACCTCCTCATTAAGGTTTTTTTTAGTGAGTAAAATAAAGTTTAACATTCCAAAAAAAACAAGTGTGTTTGTATAACGGCTATTTATCTAGAACAAACTGCAAGGCAGGAAAACGTTACTGGGAATGGACAATGAGAAACATCGTGTTTTTAATGACCATACATTTGATATCCTGCAGAAACTGTTCAGTTAGGTTTTCTTTTAAAAGAATATACATTGACATAATTAATCAGGGTTTTGTGTGAACCGTCACGACGATGTCAACCACGTACCGGTTGGAAACGTTAAAACTGGGCGTGTCCTGTTTTTTCATTGTTCCTGACCAGGCACTTAACACTAGCTGGGCCAAAAAAAATTGAAGGAAAGCAGAGACAGAGTCTTAATGCAGCTGTGATGACAAATGTGTGCTGGAGTTAATCATTCTCTGTATTGTCTTGGCATGTGACAGGGGGGACGAGATCAACTTTAGTGAGAAAAAATGGAAGGTTGACTTTGAAAGAAATATATCGGATGAGATTAAGCACAAGCCATATTGAGATTTGGCAACTAAAGCCACCCAAGCGACTCCATAAAATTCATATTCAGGAAAAAGATTAGCTTAAATGGCTGCTCTTGAACGTTTCAGGTGTTGAATCAAGCGTGTGCCTTTAAGCCGTGAAAACCCGGGCGATAAAAAACACTGACTCACAAAGCAGACATTTCGTGCATTTTATACACGATGCGCCGCTACCTCCCTAAAGTGCATTATTTTTGTTTAACAGCAGGGTCTGGAGCGTCTTCTACTCATATCACAGCCATTTGCAACTAATTGTAATGTCTCATTTATTAAAGCACAGAAAGCTGGGCATGTTAAAGGTTTGTAGTTAGAATTGATGTGAAACGTTCGAGATAAACTTCTCAATTACATTACAGCTGCAAATAAAAGACATTCTCTCTCTCTTTCTCTCTCTCTTTCTTTCTATCTCTCTCTCTCTTATTCTGTCTCTCTCTCTCTTATTCTGTCTATTCTGTGGTTAAGGCCCTGGGTCGTTGACCGGAAGATGGGGGGTTCAAGCCCCAACCCCGCCAAGTTGCCACTGTTGGGCCCTTGAGCAAGGCCCTTAACCCTCTCTGCTCCAGGGACGCTGTATCATGGCTGACCCTGCGCTCTGACCCCAACCTCCAAGGATGAGATATGTGAAGAAAGAATTTCGCTTTGCTATTTCTATTTCTTTCTTCTGATTAAAAAGTGTCCCAGGCAGGAAAGCCACTTCACTGTTGTTGTTTTTCTGTCTTCAGTCTGGTTATTGCTAAAGTTATTTACCACTTGGAATTAGCTCTATAAAAAGCATTCGGAAGTCAATAGAGACAAATACAGCTTAATTAGAATGCTAATTTTTTAGCTAATTTTAAAACCAACAACAAGCATGGTCAGTGACCATAAACAGGAGGCACACACACACACACACTCCACTAACTAGAATATCCACTAACACCTGATGACTGATTCAATTTGTGATGAGAGTGTGAACATCTGACCACATGTTCCAGACAGGAACAGTTCATTTTGGGCGACATCCACATATCCATGAATGTGTACCTCAAATAAATAACTGGATAAAATAACTCAGGATTCATATTTCAGGCGAACCAGTCTAGAACATCCGCAAAAGGCGTCATTAGTTATTAATGCAATATAATTAATATTAGTCATTAGTTATTCATGTAATAGAATAATTAATTATATTAACAGAATTAAATATTTAATTCATTTTTCTCGATATCCAGAAACATCTCTATATCCAGTAGCATGTCTCCCAGTAGCATTACAGTGAAAAATCAGCAAATTACACTGATCCATCAAGTATTATCCTGAGAACGATTATTCTGAGTGACTTGCTGGTAATTACACTTTCAAAGAATCTGAGCACCAAATTTCAGAAATTTTCTAAAAATACAACACTAAACAAAGACTCATTTTGCGTGAATGCATAAGCATGCTAACAAGCGTGTTTCGGAACTATCTGCTAAACCGTTTATGCTAGATTAGAATACTCGAATCGATTCCATTGCTCAAGCGATAATTATTTAGCTCTAACTTTTTGACACCTGCACACGCGTGCACTTCTGTACACTGCTGAATTAATGAGCTAATGGCACGCTGCAGATCATTAATCAGAGTTAACGAAGGAGGTGGCAGGACAAGAACAAGGACACAGAAGCGATGAATAATTGAGACATAAGATGCTATGGTAAAAATATCAGAAAAAGTTCTGCATTCTTATGCAAGAAATGATAATGGATGCCAGTGATTTGCCAACGATCATTTATTAATGGACGAGGCATCGCAATTTTTAAAGAATAAATAATGATTAAATAATTTCCTCACCCCTTTGCCATCCAAGATACTCATGTCTTTCTTTCTTCAGTCGTAAAGAAATGTCGTTTTTTTTTGAGGAAAACATTTCAGGAATTTTCTCCATATAGTGGACTTCGATGGTGCCTGCGAGTCTGACCTTCCAAAATGCAGTTTAAATGCAGCTCCAAAGAGCTCTAAACCATCCCAGCCCATGAAGAAGGCTCAGCATCTGCATTCAAGTGCGCTGTGGTATAATTGCTGTATTTAACTACAGCACTCTGCAGTCTAAAATCCCATTTGCTGAAATACTCACAGTACTGTCATTACACAAAACATAGGAAGCACACTGGATTTGATCATCTTCCTCTAACGCCACACCTTGTCTCTAACCTCTAAATCCTTAATCATGTGGCATAGCACTTCATCACATGACAGCTAGAAATTTATTGGGATACTATCTTTTAAAAAACAAGACACACACTGCCCACGTATTCCCAGAATCACAATGGAATTTTAGGAATTTAAGAGCTGGTCGTGTTGTAACTCATTAATGTGGAGATTGGGTATCAGTGGCATTATAAAATGAACGAAACAAACTTTATAAAGCACTTATAATTCTCATTCTTGGCTTTGCTTTGCTTTTAAGCTGATAAGGACAAAGCTGACCCTGAAGGAGGTTCACAGCACTGATTACCGCTTGAGTCATCCTTTTGCTCTCTTCATCTCTACCACACTTCGAATCCCTCGAGTCACCGATGCCCTTTCAACCTAAATCGAAAGACCTCACACACACACTTGCACTGAATTTCTCACACATCTGTCGCTTCCATCAATCCGTCATCTATGATTCAGTACACTGACTCAGTTTACTCTGAAACTACCACTCCATGTCACTGATCCTTCGCAACACAGAGTGACATTTCAACAATCATTTTGCCCCGGCTGCTCTGTCGGACCGCATATATTACAAATCAATCTCAATCGAAAGTCACAGGATCCGGCGACACGGTGGAAAGTGGGTCATCGAATCAATATTAGGATGGCATCAGTCACATACTGATCAAGGAAATAAATCAATAATGGCATCAGGTGTAAATTAAAGGATTATTATTGCCACATTAGACTCATCGTTATCTCTCCCTTTCTGCATGCATGAGCTCACAGACATTCACGGTTGGCTAGTGTCGCTGTCATTGACCAGGGAGCGAGAGTAAGCTATCCCTCCCTTCCAAAGAGGGGATGGCTGGTTATGTTCGCTTGTCTCCCAGCCACAGATGACTGTGGCACTGTAGTGAGGGTGAAACAGGGTGAAACTCTTATCTGTTTTTCCACTCAGGAGCCTCAAACACATCACGCTGGAGTCCCACACATGCTTATACTGTACCCTGTATTTCCCATGACGGTGGTATAATTACAGTTCAGACAAATATGTGTTAATCCTGTTAAGGATAAGCATATTAGGTAAATCCTAATGGTCTATAATTCAGTGATTACAATAATAACTTTTAAAAAATGACATTTAAATTTCATAATCATGTCAATTATTCGAGGATGGAAGCCATTTTCATGGTGTTTATTCACACAGATTATTTAACAGGCGGAGATGATTGGATTATTTGATTTTTAAGAGCAAGTATTTTTGTTGGAAACCTATTACATTAATGGATCATCAGTGATTGTTGGCATGTGTTATGCATTGAAAAAATAAAAGTTCAATCAATTCTGTCACATGGCCTCTTCATGATAATGCTCACTAACCAAGATAAAGCATCCATATTCTCAAGCCATATCAAATTGTCATTAATATTGTGGCAAGACAATACAAAAAGGGTTCAAACAAAGGTTCCCAAACAAAAATGATCCCAACAAATTGTTGTCAACAAAAATGACCCCAAGTCTTGAGCACTCTACATTTTTGTAAAATTCCAGATTGACAATGTACAACAATTGAACATACAGCAAATAAAAACCAAAGGAATATTCCTAGTCTCTTGCTAGTCTATTTGTAAGAGTAACTTGCATGTCTTGACTTAGCTTAGTCAGTAGATGATTTTAAAAGAGTGCCCAGTGACATCCAGCATCCAAATATACATTACTAAGAACACACGATGTGTATGCTGATATGGGAAACTAATCCACGCCTGGGTGGTGTGATACGGCCTGACACGGTTTAGAAGAGTCTGGCTTATACTCGAGGCTTAACATGAGCACCCGCAATGTGAGCAGCATTTTTCACACACTCGCCCGCTATCTTATAAACACCTGGAGGTATCCACTACAGCTGGAACGTCACAGGCCAACTGTAAAATGTTAACAATTTCATGCACAGTGACATCAGAAAGTCCCATTGTTTTGCTGTAAACCTTTGGCTGTCGGCTTGATTGCGTTTTCTCGTCACTGTGTCAAAACTCTAGAAACTCCAGCAGACTGGTAGCAAAACAGACCTTCGGTGAGTTTGAAGCCTTAAATAAGAGCTTTTTAAAATTCTAACTGTAGTAGTACTTAATGTATGTATAGCACATAATAATAATAATGCAAATTGAGGCACTGGGTGTTCATTTTATCACTAAATTCCTATCATGCTGCGTGTCTTGTTGTTAAAAAAGACTAGAACAGCCTGTACACTCTTCATTTAAATGCAGCATCATTCCAAAACACCAAATCTGTTTTCATAGTTCTTTCTAATATTAATATGTGAATGAATAATAACCAAACAGGAGAATGTGAATTCCTCTTGTGACCTCATTTTTTAAATTACATTTGGACGTGACCCTAAGTTTGAAAAAATAGTACGATAGCAACATTTACTGCAGTTTTAGTAGAATGAACCTACAGGACAGTCACGGCTGTAAGGTCTATGGTGTTGCAATTCCATAGCAGACAGAGCCACAGCTGTTCGGATGCTCTTTAGGATCCGCCTGTAAACTGTAGTGAGACTTCCACAAACAACACAGCTGGGGCTCCAGCTGTCAGTCCTGCAGACTAAACAGAGCCAATGAGAAGTGTGTCTTCTTTAGTCATCTCACAAACAGCTCGGTTTTAGCCACAAGGCCGTGGCAACTGTATGAATTATGTACCTGCGATAAATCGTCCAAAATGAATAGATTCCACATGATGGATTAAAATCGTGTGTCCAACTTAAATCATTTGACCTTGTGTTCATACATGTTATTGTTTTCTAATTCAACTCAAACAGGTATAAAATCTTTTCTAGCAGAATGCTAAATCCATCCATCCATCCATCCATCCATGTTCTATACCCGCTTTATTCCTAATTAGTGTCACAGGGATCTGCTGGAGCCTATCCCAGCTCACATTCAGCAAAAGGCAGGAGTACACTAGTCCCACTCACTCCTATGGGCAATTTAGAATTACCTAAGGCACATGTTTTTGGACTGTGGGAGGAAACCAGAGTACCCAGAGTAAACCCACACAGGCACAGGGAGAACATGCAAACTCCACAGAGGGCCTGTTCCAACCCAGGATTCAAACCCAGGACCTTCTTGCTGTGAGGCAACAGGGCTAACCACTAAGCCACTGTGCTGCCCAGAATGCTAAATCATTTACTGTAAATGTAAAACTGGACACTACTTTAAATAATAGTCTCTCCATTTCTACACTCCAGTATTTTATAGCGTTGGTTCGATTTAGGAAAACATGACATGCCGAAATGCTGCTCAGCAGTGAAATAAACAGCGGCTCTGCAATTCCATCACATTTCAGCCCTTTTAGAAATGACTCCATTCACACAACCTAAGCAAACATCTGATGAATCACCGATCTGTCCATCAGTGGCTGGGCAAACTATAATCAGACGCCAACAGCACGTCTTGTGAGTCACACTCGACTATAGACACGCCACAGAGGCAGTCCTGAATGTGGATGGATTTCTGTCTAAGGAAGAGCAATGAGATGCTAGTGATGGGGTAGGAAATGTCAGCTCAGAAAGAACAAACACAGAGAAACACAACAAACACTGAGGTCAACGCACACACCCACCCACACACACATATAGCCTACCACCCCCCCGCCCCCTCAGACACACAACATCAAGGTATGTAAGAACCCTCATAAGAAGCTTCATTCACAAGATCCGATGCTGTTGTTGATGTACTGTATAATTCATTTAGGCAATTTCTTTAAAAAGGTTATGAATATTGTAGCATAATGCAGGTAAGTTGCATTTACATTGTCTCGAAGATTTTTGTATTATTTTTAGGTAAGGCAGAAAATTTAATACATACATACACTATATTGCCAAAAGTTTTGGGACACCCCCCAAATCATTGAATTCAGGTGTTGTTATTCAGGGGTTGGACTCAGCCCCTTAGTTCCAGTGAAAGGAACTCTTAATGCTTCAGCTTCATACCAAGACATTTTGGACAATTTCATGCTCCTAACTTTGTGGGAACAATTTGGGGATGACCCCTTCCTGTTCCAACATGACTGCACACCAGTGCATAAAGCAAGGTCCATAAAGACATGGATGAGTGAGTTTGGTGTGGAGGAACTTGACTGGCCTGCACAGAGTCCTGAACTCAACCCGATAGAACACCTTTGGGATGAATTAGAGTGGAGACTGTGAGACAGACCTCACAAATGTGCTTCTAGAGGAATGGTCAAAAAATTCTCATAAACACACTCCTAAACCTTGTGGAAAGCCTTCCCAGAAGAGTTGAAGCTGTTATAGCTGTAAAAGGTAGACCAGTCCTGGTCCCCCACACCAAACTCTCTCATCCATGTCTTTATGGATTTTGCTTTGGGAGCATGAAATTGTCCAAAATGTCTTGGTATGAAGCTGAAGCATTAAGAGCTCCTTTCACTAGAACTAATGGGCCGAGTCCAACCCCTGAAAAACAACACCTGAATTCAATGATTTGGAGGGGTGTCCCAAAACTTTTGGCAAAATAGTGCATCATAAGAAGTAGCAGATCCACCAGCTGACAACTATTGCCATGTTACCTAAACATGCATTAACATAAAGAAAAATGATTTTCTCCCGACGCCTCCGCACGCTTTCCCGTGTCAGACAATAACGCTAATTTCACTCTTGTGTAATTTCATGGCCCTGAACGTGACGGTACAGCCATAACACTCTTTCAGATCCACTATGTAATTTAGCCATCCTCTTAACTCTCAGTGATTCACTACTCAGCCTAGATTTCCAGTATGCTACAGATATTCATCACGCACTGTGGCAGATGCTCAGCTCAGCGTACTGCCCTATACAAGCATTCTTCTAGGAATACTGACCCTTTCATGAAAGAGAAATGACCAGAGAAACGCTGTAAGGCTCTTGTGCGTGTGTGCCAGTCGCAAAGAACTCTCTGAATTCACTTACTGAGCTCTTTCTTGTGCACTGAAAAAAGCTTTTCACTACAGCTTTTCATATTGTAATAAGTCATGGGGAATGAAAGAACCACATCACACAACAACAACAAAAACCTCCTATGTTTACAAATTTTTTCTAATGCATAAAAACTCCATCTGGGCGAGGCTATTACAGTAAATAACCCTCTTGTTGACTTTCTGTCTAGATTACCCCTTTTACTCGGCCACAATCCGCATTTTAACACAATCTTAAGGAATAAGCTTAAAAAATGTTCCACTCTCATGCCTGAAATATAATGCTAATGCTGACAGATCATCAAATACATAGTTAAGCCCGAACTATTATACACATATACCTGATGGGAATGTTTTCCAGTTTAATGGAGTGAGTATATTGATACGCATTGGTTATTAAACTAAGCTAATATTAGATTTGCGGTCCATTTTCCCCCAAAACACTATTACAGTAAACAGCTTGAGGTTTGAGGTATAAAAACATTGCAACAGCTAATAGCTAACAGAAACAATTCGAATTGAAATCCCCACATCCCATTAGAGAGATTTCTCACCATGCCATTTCTGCCAGCAGCCATTAGAGCTCAGACGACAAAACAGCCTCTTCAGATGTTTGTTATATAATGAACCACGTTCGCTGCGTGGAATCTTAAGCTGGATTTAGAAAAAACACATTCCTGCGAGTCTTAACTTTCTCTGAGACGCATCTCTGTCACCTGAAAGGACTTCTCTAAAACCCTGTACAACAAACTGTTCGTGTTTGCATTTTATTTTGAAGTCTACGCCAATGATATTCAGTTCCTCGCGATATCCTTTTGTGCCTCACCTCCACTGTGGTGCTCGCTGAAGTGCCTGAAGTAATTTGGACATGGAATTACCACCAGCTCTCCGACTCTGGCTGACGGCCAGCAGGCGATGATGTCCCACATTCCTTTGCAGCCTGGCAACAGAAGGAGGATTTACCACTCGATTACGGTGCATCTTAATGTCCCAAATGTGCATGTAACTGCTATTTAGCCATCATAACGCACACAATGAGGTTACACACAAACTTATTTACTCATACAAGGCATAACTGATCAAAGATATTGATATTGTCTTCAGATACATATCGGTTAAAAACATGTTCCCAGACAGCAGATATCATTAACATTTTGTTTTGGTAAAAAAAAAAAAAAGGATTTTGTTGATACATGCTATTCCAAGGCCCCTTCGGTGGTCTGGGATCTAAATATGACTTCACAAACCCTGTACATCTGGAATCACCCTAAATCATACAGAACACTGGGCAAATACACTGATCAGGCATAACATTATGACTAGTGACAGGTGATGTGAACAACGCTGATGATCTCCTCATCATGGCACCTGTTAGTGGGTGGGATATATTAGGAACATTTTGTCCTCAAAGTTGATGTGTTAGAAGCAGGAAAAATGGACAAGCGTAAGGACTTGAGTGAGTTTGATGAAGGGCCAAATTGTGATGGCTAGACGACTGGATCAGAGCATCTCCAAAGCTGCAGCTCCTGTGGAGGTGTTCCCGGTCTGCAGTGGTCAGTATCTATCAAAAGTGGTCCAAGGAAGGAACAGTGGTGAACCGGCGACAGGGTCATGGGCGGCCAGGGCTCATTGACGACGTGGGGACCGAAGGCTGGCCCGCGTGATCCGATCCAACAGGCGAGCTACTGTTGCTGAAGAAGTTAATGCTGGTTTTGATAGAAAGGTGTCAGAACACACAGTGCATGATGGGTCAGGGCTGGACCAACACAACATTATGCAGGCGGTCATGATGTTATGCCTGGTCGGTGTATATTATTATGGTATTTTCCCTGCAACTTTCACCACCAGCTTGTGTGCTTCATATGGTTGATTAATATTTTTAGATATACTCTATTTGTATTGATATGGTGATATTATATTGATATGATATTGATATGGTGTTTCCTATCAGTGCCCAGAATACATTCACTCGGAAGTGTGCTTTTTTGCGGTAAGGTATATTCTTTTGTGATTAATTCTGTGAATCTCAAGGCTATTTGTAACAGAACTGAAATATACAGTTATCCGTTCAATCCACTCAGTGAGATGAGCATGGACTTTGAGTCCCCCTACTCCTGTTGTTATCCTCCTACAATGCGAACATGACTTTCACTTCAGAGAAATGGATTTCACACTAGATTGTCATTGCAAGGAATGAGTCACAGGAGGACAAATAATTTCAGAGCTCAAAGAAACTTCTAGATAACCACTGGTATGAACTTTCAGAAGCCCTTGAAGCAGGCTTTGTGGAGGCTGGTGCAGGGGGGGGGGGGAAAGCAAGCTTTTCATCCATCGACTGGCACTGCATCAGAGGCTTGAAAGGAAAAAAGCCCACAGACTATTACAATGAAAAACATAAAGCCATCGAGTAGGATGACCTTCAGTTTTGTAAACTTTACCTGATGTTATATTCCCAGCAGTTCTGTTTTCACATCGCTCCCTCTCCAACTCAATTTCGTTGACCACGTCACACATCTGGACTGCGCCGCTCTGTGGTAGAGACAACAGGAGAAATTAGGCTGCGACATTCTGATGATGATGGAAAACACCTTCAAGTTTAATCTGTAGAAGCTTCATACGGTGCAGTAAAATGCAGTTGTTCCCAGGTTAGAAAGACGACACGATCAGATAATATGCATAGAAATTGAACAAAACCATAAGGGTGATATTTATACAGTGCACTCTAATATACAGTTTTCTTCACCACCCACTTCATCTTCATCTCTCTTCCCTCAGTCATTTAAAGTTCTCTCTCTTTTAAGTTTTTACAAACGGTAATGTAAAATCAGCACACCTCTATGATTTTATTTTATTATACACAGTTCACTCTTCCCATAAAACAAAAAAAAAACAGCATGAGTGAAGAAATGCAGCAAGATAATATAATGCTGTAAACGTGTGAAGCCCAGTGGAAGGAATGATCAGTGATGACAAATGCATAGTGACAGTCACTGGCCCAAAGACTGAATGTCAAAGAGGATGAGAAAGACCAAGGAAAAAAAACAAGTCATGAATGTCATTGAAGACGATGTGTTTATAAGAGAGAGATAAAGAGAGATAATTCACTGGGGAGAGAGAGAGAGAGAGAGAGAGAGAGAGAGAGGCTACCAAAGGCCGACAGACAAACCATTGCTCATGCGACATCACAGGACAGCTAAAAATGCTTGGAGGAAACACTAACTGCATTCTGCAGAATACATGAGCTCACAAGCTCCTAAGAATCGTTAGCATCTCTCAGATCTACAGCCCATACTGAGAGCAGGGAAAAAATATACACCAGGCATAGCACTTCTTCAGCAATTTGATTAACAGTAGCTTGTCTGTTAGATCGGATCACACGGTCCAGCCTTTGCTCCCCACGTACATCAATGAGCCTCGCCAATCAATGGCCCTGTCGCTGGTTCACCACTGTTCCTTCCTTGGACCACTTTTGATAGATACTGACCACTGCACCCCACAAGAGCTGCAGTTTTGGAGATGCTCTGATCCAGTCGTCTAGCCATCACAATTTGGCCCTCAAACTCAAAAATGCAAACTCAAGCTCAAATCCTTACACTTGTCCATTTTTCCTGCTTCTAACACATCAACTTTGAGGACAAAATGTTGACATTCTGCCAAATATATCCCACCCACTAACAGGTGCCATGATGAGGAGATCATCAGTGTTATTCACTTCACCTCTCACCATTCATAATGTTATGGCTGATCGGTGTATTTCTGGTTCATGGTCCCGGTCAGTTACGGGGCTGGAAAAGTGTGTGCACTGTGAACGAAAACATTATTCTGAAGCTCTCTTCGGCCTTGCTTTTCATCAAGTTACGCTGCAGAAGAAATACACAAATGCTGTAGGATGACTCAGTGCACTGGACGCTGCTTTTCTGTCTCCACACACACACATTCACACACAGAGCATTTTTTTCTTTTCGTTCTTGCTGTTTCTTTGCCATAGAGCCTTGCATTTACAGGCTCATCGCTCACCAGGGCACTTAATATTCTGCGGTCAGAAGAATCAGACGCCATCATTCATTCTGCAGCTCGATTCTCTGAGGAATGGCCTGCAGTCATGAAGGCACTAATTAATTATCGCACAAGACGACTCGTAAACACTGTTTCTACATGGAACACTTTAGCCCTGCAAATTAAGCACTGAGTCATTTTTATAAATGGATAAATGTATGTAAAAAGAATGACTCAGGATGTCATTCAGAACACGGTCCATTTACTATGAGCACTTAACATTAATGGAACATTGTTTACTTACTTACCTAACCGAGACCATCAAATCTCATCTCAAAGTCATCGAAAGCACAAATCCATGTCTACAATCGGCACTGAGACAGTCTCTAATGCCTCTCATGATTTATCAGGATTTAAGTGAGCATTACCTACAGGCTCCAGAATTATTGGCACCTTTTATAAATATAGGTAAAAAGGTTATGCACAGATTTAAAAGTTGGACTATTGAAAATACATGAATCTGCATTAAAATAAACCGAATCCAAATTAATTATCCAAATGAATCACACTTAATTTGTTCATTAAGTGTGAACAAATACAAGGCTCATTTTCATCAACGATGGCCGTACTCCCTCAGAAAAAAAGGCACGTCTTGCATCCAACATCGAAATAGTTCCAAAACTTTTTTGTTTGTTTGATGTTTGTCAACTTATATCTGAGATCTATGTTCATCTTATCCCACTTCCATAACCCCTTTTTTCCCTATATCTATTTTTGTAGAATATCTTTTAAACACAATATCCTTAAAATCTGAACAAATACTGTGAAAAAACAAAACAACACAGAATCAAAATATCTTATGGGACAAGCGTGCTTCAAAAATAGCACTGCAACACAATGTTAAAGTAGCAATACTCAATATCTGAGCTGTCAGACTTTGACAATGTGCAATATCATTTTATAATTTTATATTTTATAATTTTTTATATTTTATAATTTTATATAATCTTTTAATATTTGTATTGCTATTAGTTTATTACTATTTGTATTGTGCAATATTTTTTATTTATTTATTTTCTTTTTTTGTTGTTGTTGTTGTTGTTGTGACAATTGAATTTCCCCACTGTGCGATCACACTGTTTTTTCCAAAGAAAAGTTGGCAGAATATTTATATTACGAATTGCCTGTAAATATATTAAAATTGCACGCAGTGTTTACTGAAAGCTGCGAGAACGCACCCGTCGCTCAAGACCTGCACTCGCGAATGCAAACGAGAGTGATAAGCCCCGATGAAGCTGACGTTCCTGAAGCAAAGATCAGTCCAAGCCAATTAGAGTGTGTGTGCTGGTGGAGGAAGAGAGAGAGGGGAGGAGGAGGAGGAGGAGGAGTGAGAAACGCTGTCTCTGTCCACTGTGTTATCTTTGAGGCTTCATTTAACTGCTGTAGAGATACTCGCCTCGTTTGGCTCTGGCAGTTTGACAGACTTGAGGGAGAATGTGTGTGTGGTGTGTGTGTGTGTGTGTGTGTGTGTGTGTGCCTACAAGAATCATGAAGTCCTGGAAGTCACTGAGAAGCCTCCGGTGCTTTCTTTTTTTTAATCACACAGTTATTTGACCGTAGGGAAGAACATATGTCATCCAGATGTCATAGTGCAGTACATATCCAACTGCACAAAATGCAAAAGCTGGTCATGGCATTAGGCATGTAGTATGCTTTAATCAGATGTTTAGAAAATCAGACAGGTTCGATCTCTTGCTTCAAAAAGGGTCTTTACACGCTACTCAGTTTTGTAACAAATTCTAATTCCAAGACTACATGAAATGAGAAATTAGGCTTTTATAGGATGTAAGCCCATGTATAGGATGGTTCTGTAACATAGATGATCACTGATGTACACCATGTGACTGTTTCACTGCCCTTCACGATAATGCCCCTACAGAAAAATGTCAACAGACTCAGTGAAGAGGGGTTGTAATGTAAATCAAGTGCGAGAGAGAGAGAGATGTTAACACTGAACTGTGTAACAGGAAGTTACGAAAGGTCACCTTGACGCAAACTATATTTTAAACAACAGTTCTGGGATTGCTTTATTGAAACGACTCACAATCAACCAAAAAGGAACCCGTAGGAAGGCGTTATCCACCTTCCTGCACACAAGCACACATAGTTAGTGTCGCTCTAACTGTCAGGTGAAAAGGCAGTGGCATCCATCCAACCTCCAACCTAGACAGCACATCCCAGATTATATTTAACAGCTGAGGTCATATATATTTTGCCAAGTTGAGTTAAATGTCCATCCCAAACCATGACTCCTCTGTCCTCTTACTCTATTAAATACATTGATTTTCTGTTTTATTATAGTTTCTGGAACTGGGAACGTTATGCAGAGGCATGTTATATCTGTAGGCCAGTGAAAGTGATCCAGAAATGTAGAACATAAAGAGGTTTACGGTAAGTGTCCAGCTCAACAGTGCAGTTTAATTGAAGACAAAAATGACTCACAATAATAACCTACTTCGCGATTGAAATTAATAAGCTAATTCCCAGAGCAGGAATATCTTGCATCAGATATTAAAGTCAGGCGTGTTTTTGTGATGAGGAAGGTTTTCACATGGGTGCAGCATCACAATTAATAGTGTGTGAGTAATCATTACAGGGAATAGCAACACTTCAGTGTTTTATTTGGGATGAAGCTGCTGAGGTAAGCAGAATTTTCAGGCAGCTCACTCTACAGATATAAAGCATAGAGGTGCTGTCAACGTTTGTGTAACGTTCCTGATATGGAGAAGAAGAAGAAAAGAAAAAAAACATTATCTTTTACAGTCATTACAAACACTAGCCTGTCAACTAATTTCTGATATAATAGTGGTTCATTTAAGAAGTAAGAATAAATGCTCGGGAATGTTACTAAAATGGCTGCCGAGTGGACAGACTTAACCAAAACAACTTCTCAGGAAAGACAGATTCATGATTCTGTACATAGAATTTTTAAGAAATGATGAAACTTGCAGTCGTGTAAAAATACTTCTTTTATTTTTTTCCTTGCAGTATAATACTGCTGAAACTGCTCTACAGACTGTGTGGAATGATTGGCAAATGGTTGGATAATGAGGAGTCTTGTGGGGATGAATGAACACAGCTGGCCTTTGAACACAGACATGTGAATCTCTTGGGATAAGCAGGTTAATTATGGAAATTGTGGGCTTCTGTGTTGGCTTCAGCTGTGTCGATTACCGTGACCCGTCATGGGTCTAGATTGTCTGGTCATACGCTAGCATGCAGAGAAGAAAATGAGCTATAGTCTTCAGAACGTGTCTAAAATTGCCAGTGAGTATACACGAGAGCTTACTTCCCAGGTAGTTACACACGATCAGCATGGAAATCTGTACTATATTGCCCAAACGTTTTGGGACACCCCTCCAAATCATTCAGTTCAGGTGTTGTTTTTCAGCGGTTTGGACTTGGCCCCTTAGTTCCCGTGAAAGGAACTCTTAATGCTTCAGCTTCATACCAAGACATTTTGGACAATTTCATGCTCCCAACTTTGTGGGAACAGTTTGGGGATGACCCCTTCCTGTTCCAACATGACTGCTGAGACATGATGAGTGAGTTTGGTGTGGAGGAACTTGACTGAGTCCTGACCTCAACCTGAGAGAACACCTTTGGGATGAATTAGAGTGGAGACTGCGAGCCAGACCAAAACACTGGACATCTGCCTTTACATGCACATGAATGTAATATGGAGTTATCCCACCCTTTGCAGCTATAACAGCTTCAACTCTTCTGGGAAGGCTTTCCACAAGGTTTAGGATTGTGTTTATGGGAATTTTTGACCATTCCACAGGACATTACAGTATTTTACACTTTTCAAGCACGCTTAAGACAAGACAATCAATAACTTTCTATTTTACACTGTCAGTCAAACGTTTCCAAGTTTATTGTCATTTGATAAAAGAAGAAAAGTATTCATTAAGCACTTGTTCATCATCCACTCACTCTGTGTTAATGATGTTTACTGTCAGCCTACAAGTTACCATAAGCCAAGATTTGATTTAATGCTTAGTGTTTTTATCAGCTGTAGCAAAAATATATGTCGTATTCTACCAAAGTCTTATTAGAGTGACCGAATTTGATCGAGGTTAGGGATTTAAGTTTGACCAAAATGTTTCGGAAAGCAGTCTGGTGATACACACATCGCGCCTCGTTGCTCCCGGTCATTACCATGTTTCCACAATTAGAAATCACTTTAAGTGATCAGGGATCACACATTAACTCGGAAACAAGCCAGGCTCAAGGTCACACGGTCATTCCCACATTTAAAATGTACCTCAGCTCCTCATATACCTACATCTGGAAAATCAAGGGCTGTAGGAAGATAATGATCTGCATCGAGAGCTGCTCTGAGAGGCAGCAGGTTATACTTCTAAAAGCTAGAATATTATAATTCTGATGTTATATAACTGCTTTCTCCCCTCACTATCCTCCCAATAATGGTCCAGTAGTGTAACACTGAGGGGAGGAGGAATCCGGAGGATGAAAAAATAAAGTATTTAGAGTATGTTATGGCATGATTTTCGATACACAGTACAATTATTGTGGTTCATATGATAGATAGATAGATAGATAGATAGATAGATAGATAGATAGATAGATAGATAGATAGATAGATAGATAGATAGATAGATAGATAGATAGATACTTTATTCATCCCAATGGGAAACTTACAATCATCTTTAAACCATCACCTGCCCTATTCTGCCTTTGGGGCTTATTATATTTCAGGATTGCAGAAATCCTTGGACACTATTTGTGTTTCAGTAACAATTTATACAGCAATCATACAGCCCACATATTTCCTAGGGTTTATTATTTTGAAGAAAAATCCACAATAAGACAGGAATATCACCCAATAAGCAGGAAAGAAATTCTGTTTACGACACCAGAGTGAAGTAAATATATTCTTATATGATTATATGATGGTTGTGATAAAGCTTTGGGGATATTCCTGTGGTAATAAAAGTTAATATCGTAACATACCTAGAAGAGACTGGGCAGATAATAATAAAGCAGAGAAGAGAAGGACCCTGAGTGAGACGCATTGAGAAATGTAGTTGATTTTCCGTTTGTATTCATTTATTAGTCTTAACTGATGCAGACATGCAAATATTTACCATATTTATTATAAACTGGAAAAAAATACCGAACACAAAGCCAACACGCTTCTTTTTATGAGCTTCATAATGAATTCCTGAGAGCCACATCTTTATTTCTGAACCTCATTTTCTCTGCGCAGAGCAAGAGATCTCCACCAGACGGTTTTTTTTTTTATTACGCCCGAGTGTGTGACTGAATTCCCAATGCAATTCCCCCTTGTGGAAAAAAATAAATAGTATTTATGTTTCCTTACTCTGCAATTTCAAGGACCTGAAGAACACCACCACTGTTTTATGAAGTGGAACGACAAGCACATGCTTCGTTTAACGCATGAGGAACTGCCACACACTAACAAGTTCGAAGCACGAGGCAAAAATCTAAATCCTGCCTAGATGAAGGTTTAGAGTTTTAGTCGAAGGCCCAGCAGTGGCTTTCAGGCAGTCCGGGGACACAAAGTGACACAACAACCCTGAGTGAACAGAAAGTTTCACTCGTACTGACACCTTATTTATCTAATTGTCCAAAACTATTTAATAACTTTAACATGTTCAGCACTCTCTCTCTCCCACGTTAATCATGTAATTGCGAATGCTTGGGCATCTACGAATGTTAAAAATATAAGACATTTCTTCTGCTACCGATCGAACTGAACTGCTACGAGCATATTTAATTCATGAATATTTTATAACGTGTTTAATTTAGTGTCCAAGCACTCGCCAGAACATTTGTAAACATTCATTTGTAAAATAAACTGCTGGTCATTATTGTCCATTACGTGTTATGAAGGCCTGGTGCTACAATCCTGAACATTTTATATCACCCAGTTCTGTCTCACAGCAGCTTACCCCCTCATCTACCAGCCCTAAAGCATGATGTATCGTACATGCGTTCAGTGTAGAAACATGTATTAGGGAGTAATACACCCAAATATCTTTCATTCAGAGTGTAATAGCATGGTGCTGACCTATGACATTTCTTTTTTTTTTCTTATGTAATACCATTCAGATTTCTGAAAAATACATCAGTAGCGGTAGTGACTTTGTTATTTCCAATATTCCTTCAGATATTGTGTAGAGAAGTATGTGTGAGGTCTTATAAACACACACAACAGTATTTGAAGCCTGTTCTCGAAGTGGCGCACGCCAGAGGATGGGATGCACTCAGAGCAGGAGGCCAATACATCTGCACAATCTCTCACATCTACAGGCAATATAAAGAAACTCATCCTCTCTACACAGAAACTCAGAGAAACCAGAGCTCACACACACACAATTATACTACTGTAATCCATCCATCCATTTATTATACCCACTTTATTCCTAATTAGTGTCTGCTGGAGTCTATCCCAGCACACATTGGGCAAAAGGCTGGGGTACACCCTGGACAGGTCGCCAGTCCATCACAAGGCCACACATATAGACAGACAACCACACACACTCACGGGCAATTTAGAATTACCAAACAACCTAATATACATGTTTTGGGGCTGTGGGAGGAAACCAGAGTAAACCCACACAAGCACAGGGAGAACATGCAAACTCCACACAGAAAGGCCCCTGCCTGTTCAAGCACAGGATTCAAACCCAGGACCTTCTTGCTGTGAGGCAACAGTGCTAACCACTAAGCCACCTTACTGCCCTACTACTGAAATATTTTATTTAAAAGCTGAATAAACAAAACGTTACGTCCGTCTAAGGGCTTCGGTTAATTGTCTTAATCAGCTGCTCTTTTATTTTCAAACAACATGCAACACTGAAAAATCACAATACGAGGACCATTATCTTTTTAAACTTTTAAAGTGGATGACATTAAGTGTCGTATAGGGAAAATTAAAGTATTAAATTATTTAGTTAGTTTAGTTATTTAGTCAGATCCCTTAAAGGAATAAAGGCATCATTACAAATGCACCTAACCTTATTGTGGTTGTGAGATTTGTTCTTGCACATTTGTTTTCATTTCATAATTATTATTATTATTATGAACATAAAAATTGGTGCAGTAAAGAAGTAGTCATGTAGGCTTATCCTTAATAATAACATACATGTCCTCGGGGTTGGCTTTGGTGTCTGTGAACATTTTACTAGGTCACTACACTACTGGTCAATAGATTTTGCCTTCGTTGTCAATAATTACATTAAAAGGCCAGTTCGGCCCGGATGAGCGCCTCTTCAGACACACGTCACACAACACAGCAGACAGATGCCCTGATATTGATTTGGTGTAAAAATGTTGTGTGGTAGTGTACTATGGGCAGATTCCTGTTTGAATGGACAGTGAAACAGGTGGGCCATGTTTCAATAAGAAAATTTAGCATTCTGTAGCTGTTACAGTAGATAATTAAGAGTCAGTGTGTCTATCTGCAACCAGCATATTTATCCACTACATCTGTGCACTGTAGGGAAAATATCCCAAAATAAAATGGCTGAGGTTTTAGTAAGGAAACTAACCTTGTAGCGTTTAAGACACGATGCCAGTTTAGACGTTCTCCAAATAAATAAGAAACGGCTTCATTTCAAAACCAGCGTGCTTGTTTTGAAACAATCAGAATTCACAGCGTTCTCTGAGCTGATATGCAAATCAATCTCTGGTAGGACATGTTCATGGGTTTCAAAGCAAAAACCTGTCAAGATGAGCTAACCTTAGGAGACAAGGTTCTGTCCAAGATTACAACCAACTTCTGGGAAAATAATTGCAGCCCTCTGGGATTTTGAAATATCAGTCAATCAATCAATCAATCAATCAATCAATCAATCAATCAATCAAACCTTAACTCCACCTATCAGTGTGATTCAAACAGTTTTAGACTACAGAATCACTGTTCAGTTTACTTGGATTCGGAGCTGCTCTGAATACTTAAAGGCATTCGGATTAAAACAAAAGGAAAAACCTCTACAATGCTACCACAACGATTTCAATTAATAATTCATCTACACAACTCAGATATGTGACTTTGAGTCAGTGTAAGGCTGGTAAATAGGGTGGAAAGATTTATTTCAAGCTGCGCAAACAACTATATTCTATAAGAACAAGAACTAAACACAAATGACAAACTTGTGAAATGCTTAAATATTATTTAAAATAATTTTTTTTATGATTATTAGCAAAGGTTATTCATACACAATTAATTTCCCAGCTATACAAGCTGACTCATAAATAGGCTGCAACTGGACTTTTTAAATGCATATCATTAAATATAGAAATATGAATTATATATACACTAGTATTTATTCATCTAGTATTTGATAATAATAATAAATGTAATAAACTGTTAAAGATGTTATTACAAGCAAAAGAATCTGAATATCAGAAGAACTTACTGTAGACAGAAAGAAGCTCAGACTTGAAACAAACATCACAAATCTTACAGCATCCATGTCCGGTGAGGAGGGTTGTTGTTGTTGTTGTTGTTTTGTGTGTGTTAATTGTTTATTAATGTCCAGAAAATAACAAACCTTAAAAAAAAGATAAAAGTTTCCGCTTCCAAAAGCGGTCAGTTATTCTCCTCGCGCACGTACAGCGAGCAAGGGGATTTGAGCGCGTGAGCGCAGCATCTTCCCACGGAGCCGTTTCAACTCTGCCTCTGCTCACACTTTCTGCGACATTTTCATAGGCTGGACAGAGCGCGAGCCTGACATCTCAGCGACCAATCAGAGGACGGCAGAAGGGGTGTCGCGTGCGTTCGAACGCGAGCGCTTAAATCGCGGCTCGAGCTCGCGTCACTCGGATTTAGCTTTGGCTGCGTTGTGTGTCCGCCGCCATGTTGATGTTACTGATATATATATATATATATATATATATATATATATATATATATGCCTCAATGTTGTTCTTTTTCTCACCCTTTCTCACTCCACAACTACAAGGTGAAATAGTGAAGGAGAAAAAGGTGTCCAAGTTTTGCTTGGTTTTACTGAGATAATAAGGGAACACAGCACCAGGGGTCTCCACAGCGAATCATCTCTCTCCACCTATCCCTATCTTCTGCATCCTCAACATTTGCACCCACTAGCTTCATATCCTCATTTATTCCATCCATATACCTCCTCTTTGGCCTTCCTCTTTGCCTCCTGCCTGGCAGCTCCATGTCCAACATTCTCCTACCAATATACTCACTCTCCCTCCTCTGAACATGTCCAAACCATCTTAATCTGGCCTCCCTAACTTTGTCCCCCGAAACGTCCAACATGAGCTGTCCCTCTGATGTACTTGTTCCTAATCCTGTCCAACCGTCTCACTCCCAAAGAGAACCTCAACATCTTCAGCTTTGCTACCTCCAGCTCTGACTCCTGTCTCTTCCTCAGTGACACTGTCTCTAGACAATACAGCATGGCCGGTCTCACCGCTGTCTTGTACATCTGGCTGAAGATTTATATTTTCAAGCATCCCTGTTGAGTTCATTAGAGTACAGTGACAAAGAAAAACTCCCTCAGACAACAAGAAGAAACTAGCAGAATGGCTTGGAATTACTTACTGGATTAAAACCCACACACACACACACACACACACTAGTGTCTAATTTGTGTAGCAAGTTTAAATATTATTAAACAATATAAACGACTGAAAGCTCGTTCAAAAGGTCAGTGACTTGATTTTTATGAATATTGTATTAGATTTTATTATATTATTACATTTCCATGAAATTAAAGTACTGAATCTAATTTTTTGCCATAAGCCCATTGTGTTGGAGCTCTGTAAGTGTGTATGTAAGTGGCATACTCAAAAATCTCCAGATTGACAAGTGACACAAATTCTCATGCATAAGGTTCTATGAAAAGTTTAAGGGTATAAATGGTGGTTTTTCTTAGCTTTTCATTATATATAATCTCGCAAGCTATAAATGACCAATACATTACCACATATCCCCAAGCTTTAATCATGATCTTCATCATTTTGAACAGTTATTCATGCATTTCTTGCCAGGCATGTCCATCACCCATGATGTTTTTCACTTCATGAGATTTTCATGTGCTCTTGCACAATACCACTTCTCTTGGATGCACCTCGGAGTTCTTGATTCTATATCGGTGAGTATGAGTTCCCTCCCTGTCCATATAGATCCAGCTTCAATGGGTGCACTGACCTTTATAGAGTGGTTCTGTAATACTCAACTACTGCACACAGCTGTCCTTGAAATTCACTTGGACTTAGTGTCTTTTCAAAACAAATCTTCTCTGTTCAGAAGGGCGAGCATTTCTCTTTTAAAATTAATCTCAGACAAATAACAATTCCAAACGAAACAGACGGTTTGTAAGTCAGACCGTCCAAAGCAAACGTTGTGGTAAATAGTCTCCGAACAGGAATTTTAAACACAGTGTTCAAATGAATATCACAATTCAAAATAAGCTTCTGCAAAATATTTATGCTGTCATGGTCTATCAATGCTGTTCAATCCCGCTGTTTGATTTATATGTTTTGATGTTCGGTGTGGCCGGGAATGTTTCCAGGACAGATTTATATATTTCTTAGAATAAAAAAATAAAAGAGTGAATCTATTAAGATTACAATCTGACATAACATTATGACCACCTGCCTAATATTGTGTTGGTCCCCCTTTTGCTGCCAAAATAGCTCTGACCCGTCCTGCACTGTGTATTCTGACACCTTTCTGTCAGAACCAGCATTAACTTCTTCAGCAATCTGAGCAACAGTAGCTCGTCTGTTGGATCGGATCACACGGGCCTCAGCTCCCCACATGCATCAATGAGCTTTGGTTGCCCATGACCCTGTCGCCAGTTCACCACTGTTCCTTCCTTGGACCACGTTTGATAGATACTGACCTCTGCAGACCGGGAACACCCCACAAGAGCTGCAGTTTTGGAGATGCTCTGATCCAGTCGTCTAGCCATCACAATTTGGCCCTTCATCAAACTCACTCAAATCCTTACGCTTGTCCATTTTTCCTGCTTCTAACACATCAACGTTGAGGACAAAATGTTCCCTTGCTGCCTAATATATCCCACCCACTAACAGGTGCCATGATGAGGAGATCATCAGTCTTATTCACGGCACCTGTCGGTGGTCATAATGTTATGCCTGGTCGGTGTATAGTTGTCATCAAATATACAGAATGTCTCACTGAGTGAGTGTTATAATGATGTGTCTGCCTCGTGTGAAATTAATCTGCTTTTTGTATAATGCATTGCTCACCCTATAATCTGCACATTAAAGATAGACACTGTGGCCTCAAAAGACTCCAAGGCAGAATGTCAACACAGAAATTTATGTCTGTATACATTTCGGTAGGCTGAAGAGACAATTCTGACAATCGGTGGCTCGGAGGAATTAATGTATTAATCATTATGCGATTCTCTATTCCATTGTGAATGCATGTTCTCGTCTGGAATAGACAGGACTGTCAGCATCGGTTCTCTGATTTTTTTTCCATTAGTCTCTCATGGTTGGTGGGGGGGGGGGGGGGACTCAGCCATGTCATAAGTAGCGACAATGAAGCACTCACTCATACAAGCATAAATTGATGAGCTATGCTTGACAGATGCCTCTGGCAAAAGATAAATGTCTTAGATGTCCATTTCTCCCTTCCTGAGCAAAGATTTTGAAACAGTCCAATAACCTCCTCTGCTTGCAAACTCACTTAAACGCACCAGCTCCAGAGCCCACGCTTTACAGAATATTCTAGAAGGCCACAGAATTATTTTATCATCAATAATTGGGTAATCGGTTCATCATTAGAACATTATATACCCATTACTAATTGCAAGTGTACTTATATTTTAATAATATAAATTCCAAAATGTCAGTATTATAGCTAATTATTTGAAATACTATTGCTATATGATTTTTTTAAAATGAGTCACACAGTTTTATGTTGTTCATGTCAATATTTTATTCAGCTTCCACAGCTTAGGTGAAGACATTAAACTGGCAAGTCTCCAGCACAAGTGTGCTGACAGAAGTGTGTTGCAGAAATCAGATCCGGTGGTGTGGTGGAAATTCATCTCTGAACAAAATAAATAGCCTCTTGTGTATTCACAACTTATTTGTGATAACAACAGTGGTGTAGGGGTTTGAAAATGTTTCCTACAGGTCACTTTGTTTGCCTTGAATCGGAACTGAAAACAACGTATGCTTATAAAGCTGATAATGGTTTAATACTAACTGCATCTAAACTACGCTAAGCAGCAGAAACAGACAGCACAACATATGTCTGCAACCATTAAACACTCACCAGTGCTAGCTCTAACGTTATTAACTTGTATACAAACACAATGTGGAATGTCTTTTTGATTACTAACATTACTATTTATCTGTAGGCTGAAGAGCAGTAGCTTACTAGCCAAATATGAATAGGTTAGCTGCTAAAAGTAGTGTGTCTTACCAGGAACAGTTGCTCACATCTCTACAAAGCTGCTAAGCTAAACCACTAAAGAACAGCTGTTATTAACACAGGGATCTGCTGGAGCCTATCCCAGCACACATTGGGCGAAAGGCAGGGGTACACCCTGGACAGGTCACCAGTCCATCACAGGGCCACACACATAGACGGACAACCACACACACTCACACTCACTCTTATGAGTAATTTAGAATTACCAATCGACCTAATGTACATGTTTCTGGACTGTGGGAGGAAACCGGAGGAAACCCATGCAGGCACGGGGAGAACATGCAAGTTGATCATTATATATTATTTTATATATCATATTATGTTAGTGTAATATGTGGTTTCTTCCCACATGGCTACTAACTGCTGTACAGTGTGAATGTGTGTGTGCATGGTGTCCTGTGATGAACCTGCATCCCACTCAAGGTATATTCCTCCCCCGGGGAACCACAACTAGGATAAAATGCTTAGTGAAGATGCCAGAATAAGTGAAAATTCAAATATGCACCAATTCAGCAGGAGTTTTGTGCAAACCTGCCATAGCAAACAGCCAATCTGTCTCTACAGCTTGAAGGATTTGGCTGGGTCTTTCTATTCGATGTCTTGCTAATCACTGAAAATGTGTGCCTGTCTCTTTGAAAGAAGAGGAGAGCGAAAAAATGGCTCCAGTGACTTATCCGTGCAGGTGCAGGTTTGATACTACTAGTTTTTGCATACATTACTGTCATGTTTTAGTCCCCAAGTTAATCCGCATGAAGCTGTGCACAAACATCACAGCAGTCCATTTAGGAAACTGCCACTTTCCCCAGATCCACTATTACAATTCAGATTCTTCTGAAGGAAGTCAGGGTGACGTGCTAAAAATAGCAGTGCCATAACGTCAACATCCTGGTTCAGCGCACAGTAATCATCTGACCATTATACAAATGGCAGAATCCCAAACGTTAAAATCCCAGACTTGTGGTTTGTGTCTTCGGTTTGGTGACAGTTTGAACGAATTCTAGACACTTTAAGTCTGCGTGGGAAGCTTTAGTGAAAATATTCCACGCTCTGGGATTCTTGCTTTGCTTCAATAAAGCCAGAGCCAGAATTGCCGCTCTCAAAGAAAAATAGCTCGCAGATACAGTGCCCTGGGCTATCCTTTAAATGATCCATCAGCTTTATACAGCTTTTTACACTTCTGAGACCACAGCCATGTAAACACAAATACTAAACTTACACTGGGAGGGTTTCTTTCTGAATTCTTACACATCTGTTGCTCATCTGCCCTTTAAGATAATGTGTCTTAAGACACAAGTATCCATCACATCACCAAAGTGTACAAACACAGTGGAGTAGAGTCTGCACGTACACACACACACACACACACACAGAGTGAGCAATTTCACCCTCCAGGAATCAACTGCAGCTCCCACACAGGTTGTCTGCAATGCCTATTTCTGGCAGCCATTTTATTGGCAGTAGCTACTCACGATTCAGAGCTTAGAGGCCAATCAGGTAACCATAATAAAGTGGGTTTATTTACGCAAATGTGGCAGAGGAATGACGGGCCACACAGGAGGCGTTATAAACCATGCAGGACAGGTCGCTGCACAAAAAATATCTTGTGTTTCTACTGCACTTCATAATGGACACTCAGACTGCTTACCAGGTCACAGCTATCTGTTCACTAACCATCATTCTGATTGGAGATCATGATACTCAAAGCTACATTTACACAAGCTGACCACACTTTAGAGAAAGAGCGATCCCCATGCTTGTGACTTCTTCAGTGGCTTTATTTGGCATCTGCTTCATGTAATTATCATGATAAGCATCGTAACCTCCCAGAAGCCCAAACACAGTCAAGCTTTCACAACTTGACGTCAGTCTCGTGATAAATATTTGTGCTAACTCTTATATGGATGCACATGGTATAGAATTCCTTCCCTTCCTGCTCTGGGATTGATGGCTAGCCTTCTAGGCAGCAGCAGCTCATGACCTTGGTTTGTGATAGATTTTGGTGAGGCAGGACAGCACTGATGATGACATAACCTCAACATACAGTCATCCAGCACACAGTCTAGCAGCTTCTTTTTGTTATAGAAGTACCTTTGTTCAGCTGTCTTCAATAAATCTTGCAGGTTTCAGCAACATTTCCAGCCTAACGGAAACTAACCCAGAATTCTAACCCAAAATAATAGGAGACATTTTTAAATTTTCTTCTTTTTTTCCAGCCGTTGTGCAGAAAATAAGGTCACCCCCATGTGGTGCACATGCATTTCTGATGTATATACGTTATCCGATCCATAATCCCCCTTTACCGCTCACAACCTTTATAATATAAAAACTAAAACAAAAGATTCTTCACAGATCCGCTGTCTGTAGATATTTATTAGATTTATTTCTAATAATTTGATAGATCTTAACATCACAAACTATTTTAAACGTGTTAAAAATGTTGAGAGCAGCACCAGCAACCAGTGGCAGCATAATTCCTCCCCCAATGGGCCTCATTTAGGTCTAACTGCATCTCCTATTTCTGACCCCTACCTGCAATAATAACTCTATGAAGCTATATGGGGCAGTGTGATTGATCATTGGTCACTCCTATAGATCCATTCATTTTCAGAACCACTTAACCTACACAAGGTTAACCAACCCATCGCAGAGCTCAATTTTACCAATTCACACACCCATTGATACACTACGAACAATTTACAGATGCCACTCAGCCTACAATACATGTCTTTGGACTGGAGAACGTAGTACAGTGGAACCTCAGCATACGACTGCCCTCCCTTAAGAATTTTCACCATAAGAAACGAAAGGAGTTTATGAATTTTCTGAAATTTTTTTCAGTCAGAGAAAGCTGTTTTGAAAGATTCAACCCACAATACCAACGTTGCCTTCGGTATTCGTTCAAAAGCTAGGTGATTTTTCAGTCGATTTTTTGTTGACAGATTGGTGGTGTGGGTGGTCTTGTTCTATTTTTAGCCCAAGTTTGGTGGCATGACTTCCTGTGAGGACCCTTGACAGGGAATGCTTGGCTTGGGTCAGTTCTTTGTAAGCAGTTCTACAGTTTATATACGCTTTGTATTGGGAATATTAGTCATATTTTTGGGTGGCTTATCTGCATTTACATTATTTCTTATGGAAAAATTAGTTTCACAATACACATTTTCGCCTTAAGAACTCGCCTCTAGAACAAATGAAATTAAATCGCCTCTAGAAACAAATGAAATTAAATTAAATACAAATTAAATGCTGAGCTGCATTATGCACTATATTGCCAAAAGTTTTGGGACACCCCTCCAAATCATTGAATTCAGGTGTTGTGTTTCAGGGGTTGGGCTCGGCTCCTTAGTTCCAGTGAAAGGAACTCTTAATGCTTCAGCTTCATACCAAGACATTTTGCACAATTTCATGCTCCCGACTTTGTGGGAACAGTTTGGGGATGACCCCTTCCTGTTCCAACATGACTGCACACCAGTGCACAAAGCAAGGTCCATAAAGACATGGATGAGCAAGGTTGGTGTGGAGTCCTGACGTCAACCCAACAGAACATCTTCCCGGATGAATTAGAGCGGAGACTGCGAGCCAGGCCTTCTCGTCCAACATCACAAATGCACTTCTGGTGGAATGGTCAAAAATTCCCATAATCACGTTCCTAAACCTTGTAGAAAGCCTTCCCAGAAGAGTTGAAGCTGCAAAGGGCGGAACAACTCCATATTGCATTCATGTGCATGTAAAGGCAGACGTCCCAAAACGTCTGGTAATATAGTTTATACTTTATTCACTGTTTAGACTCTGTGAAATTTTCGCCTTTTCATATTCAATTTTGTACACGTCACTGAATGTATCTCAGCTGAGCCGTGACCATGCTTGGTAATTTATACAAAATATGTAGGCATTTATCTGTATACTCATGTGATTATGAAGTAGATCAGTGTTTAAATGTTCATAAATTTGGCAGGAATTATGTTATACCCAGTTTTGTCTGAAAATATTATAAAACACACAGACCCCTAAACACATGCAAATATTTAACTCAGACCCCATTATCCCTTCAGGGCTTTCCCACCCTCTGAAGGACCTCAGGCTGCAAATGATTAAGTGCTCCCTCTCACCTTTTCTGTGTGATCTTGAGCAGAGCACTCGAACATATTTTCACTACACAGGGACAAAGCTCGTTTGATCCCGCTTAAGCTTTAAACCCATTCTCATGGCTTTACATCCTGTGATATAGTCCTTTGAAATGTCTTTTCTGCTTTTCACTGAATTTGAAAGTTTGCCTTGCTCATCATGAAAGCCCCAGATTGTGGAGATCTAGGCTGGCTTTGCGCTGATTCCAGCCCCAGGTTTGCTGCAGGCTGCATATGGTCAGGTCTGTATAACAGAGGGACACTGTGGCTCACATGCAGAGGCTTAGGGAGATTTGGGAGGATAGGCAGACAGCAGGAGTGAATGAACAGACTGCACACTTAAAAACAACCTAATTTTATGGCCCTTAAATAAGCTCTGAAACCCTGAAAAAAGAGGATTTTACCACTAAATATGATAAAGGTTGAAGGACTCGAACCCCATTAATACTTCACCACCTGCTGCTGAGATCGCCCTTTAGATGGCATATCGGTCTCTGGACCGACCAATTAGGAACGTTTTATGTGTTCACTTACATTTTAACTGCAGTCTTCTTCTTTTATAGATGATAAGACGGCAGTGATTGTGTGAGACCTCAGGCGGAGGGTGGAATGAAGTCAAGTTCAAATTCTTCCTACCGATCTTTCAGAAGTGTAAGAGTATATTTTTGCTAAAATAAGGAAACATCACCTTTGAGATCGATAGAAAAAACTTTGTGGTTTGCAGACGCAGTGTAATACTGCGGTTGTGCTGACAGCTGTCATAGGGCTTCGCGTGGAACAGTTCCCAAAGCCTTCAGTCTATTCGGTCTGCTCTTGACAGATAAGTTGAGCCAACATTTTTATACAATTTCTTGTCTAGAATTATGCCTTTATCCTCAAACCTATTGAGTTTAAAGGCATGATCGAGCAAAAAATAATCCTTAATATTCCTGAATATTACCAAAAAATATAGTTGCTTATAGTTGGAGGGAGAGTGAGTATATTGGTAGGAGAATGTTGGACATGGAGCTGTCAGGTAGGAGGCAAAGAGGAAGGCCAAAGAGGAGGTATATGGGTGGAATAAATGAGGATATGAAGCTAGTGGGTATAAGTGTTGAGGATGCAGAAGAGAGGGACAGGTGGTGAGAGATGATTCGCTGTAGCCACCCCTGAAGGGAAAAGCCGAAAGAAGAAGAAGAAGAAGAAGATTCAGTAATCATAGTCCCACTATAAGGTCTTTAAGTAGCTCAGATTGATGCTCCATCATGATTCAAAACCTTTAGGATCAAGTCCACAAATGGGTTGCATGAGGATATAATAATGAATTAACCGAGCACCAGTTAACATCTTGAAAATAAAACTCTGTTGAATTCAAATATAATACCACAAAAATATAATACCCAATTAAAACAAATGACACGCGGTTCATTTCAGAACAAGCAGAAGATTCAACACACAAAAGGGTTTCTATTTTTTTGGGGGCGGGATGAAAAGCTCACAGTTGGGTCTCAGTCATCTGTGAGTCATTTGCTGCAACAGAGCAGAAAATCTGTTGTCTGACGGCAGAAAAAAACATTCAAGGACACGACACAGATTTTTTTTACGGTTAGACAACCCACAAATGGAACATTGTTATATTTCCTGAAGCTGTTGAGCTAGTGATTGGGTGAATAACCTGCTTATTGTTATTCTGTTGCTGAAACATAACTGTGCTGCCTCTCTGAACCACCAATTCTGACTTGGGCATGGTTTACTACCGTTATGCTGCCGGGAAAGTCACTTTTTCATTCCCCAATTAAAGCCAAAAAATATATATTCGTATAGAACATAGTTTGATTCATCTACTGAATTTCCTTCACAGTTCATAATCTGTGTGACTAAGCACAAATGAGTGAGAAACACGGGGAAGTTGGATTAATAAGAACATTGAAGTGTACGCCCATACGCAATACCGGACTGAAGTTTTATACTAAACCTAAATTCAAATTAAAAAACCCTCATTGGCCTTACAGAAGCTTTTCATTGATAGGTTTTCATGTCTGAAAAGATGCACTGGATACGCATTAGAAGTGCTTGCTCAATTACCATCGTCAAAATAATTAACATGCTTTCAAAGCATAATCTACTGAGAGAGAAAATGCATTAAGCTTTTTAAGATAACGTCAATGCAAAATGACTTCGACTTCAATATATAATTTGTTCTGCATTAAAGCTGCCAGTGTTAAATTGGAAAGCAATTTGAAGCTAATATTAAGAACAGGAGTCGGAACAATAAATTGAAAGCCAAAACCTGCTTTATCATCCGAGAGGAAGGAGTATTATAAATGCGTCGTAGGACGATTGAAATGGAGGGACGACTCTTTACTGAGACATCACGCCAGATGGAAAAAGTTGATCTTTTGAATCTTTTCTAGCCACCTCATTAGCCGCGCGTTTCATTTCAAACACGACGGATGCCGTTAATCTATTCCGAAACACGATGAGCCATTATTTCCCGGCAACATTATAACCTAGACAGGTACGCTCAAGATAATAGGATGAATTTGTTTACATGGTTGTAGGTTTTAAATACGCGTCGGTCGAGTTCTTCGAGCAAAACGAAAATGTTATGAAGCTGGATTTTCCCTTGTGCGTGGTGTGTGCACGCAATCTCTTTTCAATTCCGCACTGAAATTGAACTTATAATAACAAGGACTCAACTCTCTCAAAAGTTCCATTCTTCCATATGGTATAGCTTAAACTTTTTGATGTCGGGCCAAGGAAAAGCTTTTAGAAAGATTGTGTTTTGCGAGAATAAATGTCACAAGTCTCTCCTAAACTACATTTTCCAGATTCCAATATTTACAGGCTGTATATATGTCTTACTTCAGTCCCTGACATTCCTCCGAACATTTTCCTCGTCATCCCCAACCCAACCCTTTTTAGCTATAAAGTGTCACTTATTATAAATCAGATAAATGTCACGTCACTTAGTTCATTTGCATGGGGATGATTTACAAGGGTAGACGATTGCTGTTTTCAATCAATGCTAGAGAAACAATAGAGACAGGTCAGCATGGTGGGAAGGACATGTCCACCAGCTCTCATGCTGCGTAATGTCTTTTACTGGGGTTTGTATAGATTAACTAATCCCCAGGAAGTGACACGGACACGGCGCTTATAGGTTTGCGTGTACAGCTTTTTAAGGCAACGTTTGGCTGAGGCAAGAGCAAATATCTTGCACTTGGAACAAAGATATTATGAATCATAGCAGAACTGCTGTTATAGAAATCTAATCAACACCTTCGGACTGATCAGATTCAAGCTTTCAACAGCATTCATATTAGAAAGTATTACTACTAGATATAACAAAATCTTCTGATGGACAATAATGAATGTGTCTTCAGTAGAGTTGATTATTAAACACCTTTATATGAGGCACTTTCTCTCTTATTTGAAAAAACAAGCACACCACAATGATAATCAGATTGTCATCACATCCCTATCCCTTGTCTCACATGCTGTAAGCCAACATATCAAGGAACCGCTGTGCTTCTTCTTTTTTTTTCATCCTGATTCATATCCTGATTCATTCAGGATCAGAGGGATGTAATAACATGCTTTTGATATGTTCTCAAGACGTTCACTGGAATTTTTGCACCAATTGTTTTAAGAGTATTTCAAAAAGGATTCATGAGAAATGTTCAACAATGTTGTACGAATATATTTCGGTTCATTAAAATGGGATTTAGGAAGTGGAGTAGGAGTACTTTAATGGCCACCAATACTAGCTCATCCTCAGGGATCCACAGACAGTCCACTCTGTGAGATACAATCTCCTGAAAGTCTAAGGACTCCATCCATTGATGTGAGCCATGGAAGTTGTCCAAAGCACCTTGATTAGAAGCTGGAATGGACTCCTGAGTGGCACAACAGAGTTACAGTGTTAGCTCTGTTGTCAGGATATAAAAAGCTCGAGTCCTGATGAGGGTCCTGGAAAGCAAAACCGGCCATTCTCGCTCGCCTGCCAAAGAAACATGATATACTGAAGCCTTTGCATGATCCAGTAAAGCCAACCCTGCAGAGGAACCGCATTTCAAGCTCCTAAACCCAGCAAATCTGCCGAGGAACCTCATTTCAAGCTCCTAAACCCAGCAAATCTGCTGAGGAACCTTGTTTCAAGCTAAACCCAATAAGGAGCAATTTCCCCAAATAAATGGTTGAATTTTATCATTTTGATGCAAAATCAAACAATATTCCATCAACATTGTTATTATTATTACTACTGCTACTACTACTACTACTACTAATAATAATAATAAGAAGAAGCGGAAGAAAAAGCAGCAGCAGAAGAAGATTATTGTCCTGCTTTGATTCACATTTCTATCAAATTAAAGGTTTCTGGTGTTCATTTTTCTTTAAGCATATAACCATACCTGTGTAAAGTATTAAACTTTAAGATGTGAACATCTTCGGTTGTATAGCCTGTCCACAAATGAAATAAAGTGTGTGGATTGTGGATCATTACTGAGCAATACCGTGGCAAAGAAGGATATAATTTATATCAGATATTGAACAAAGCTGTTGTTTCCTGCCAACAAGTATTTAAAATGCATGCATTGCTAAAATGAGAAATGATGTAGAACGAGGATCGTATTTTCTGGCATTTTACAACATCGCAACACAACTGTTTACAAGAGGGGTTTTGGCTCACAGGCCCTCATCAAGATAAAGAGGCTTTTGTCCAGTTGGCCAAAACCATGATTAAAATGACGCTGCTTAGAGGAAGGTGTGTGTGTGTGTCTCTCTCTCTTCACATTTCTCTGTAATGATCCATCTCTCATCTGGAGTATCATTTTAGCTCTATTGTCACCTGGCGTGAACAGCAAAATACAGCGATGATTGCTCTTACCGATGTGGAATTACACATGTGTCACATTACGTCCACTGAGATCAGTTGATTTCCTATGACAAAAGATGTTCCAGGAAACAATCCAGGCTTCTGTTTTTCACGCACAAACGCTCACATACAGATGGGTCTAGTGACTAGCTTGGGGAAATGTAGCAAGCAGAATAGACTGCATGTATTGTTCAGGTCTATATCTATATATGTGTCCAGAGCGAGTGTCTGATCTGTGGGTACACCACAAAACACAGATCTCTCCAACTTGGAAAAAAAGAGACCTGCTTGCGTTTAGGGGTGTTTGTGCACCAGAGAGAAAGCTGGAATGAATTCTAGATGTTAGATGAGATCTGCATGAGGTCAGAAATGTGCTTGTCAGGGTGTGATTGGGTCTGCTGAGAGTAGGATAGGTTTTATGACTCGGTTAAAGAGAACTGGAAATTCAGTCGTGTAAAACATTCTGCATCATGATTCTGCACTTAAATGAGAGTCATAACTATGTAGAATAAGTGTATTCAGTTATGAGTATATTGGACATGGAGCTGCCAGGCAGGAGGCAAAGAGGAATAAATGAGGATGTGAAGCTATTGGGTGCAAGTGTTGAGGATGCAGAAGATAGGGATGGGTGGAGAGAGATGATTCGCTGTGGCCACCCCTGAAGGGAAAAGCCGAAAGAAGAAGAGGAAGAAGTTATGTGACTACTTATTAGTATGGACAGTCTAGTCCTTCATTACTAAAGATTGTCCGTTTAACTGCTTCCACCATCAACACATCACATTATTCACCACTGTCTGCTTTAAGCAAAAGACTGGATGACCATTCAAACAGCCAAGCAAACTGCAACCTTCAAGATCGTAAAACTTAACAGAAAAGTATACAATATATTACACAATATGGTATATAATACATTATGTGGCCTGAGATGGGCATCTGAGATTCAACCTAGTTTCACAGTGCAGATCCAAGCTAAATGTTGTTTTTTTAATTGACTTGACTATAATTAAATACGTTGAAATGTATCCACTATTTCCTATTTAAACAAATATATGTTCATTAAATTTAATGCTACTTCATAGTCATTTCGAGCTTGAGATAGTAAACAGACGCAGCTCGTTGTCCTAATCGTTCCCTAATTATGTCTAAATTGGAATTGGATTGTTTTCATGATTTCCGATTTTCTCAAGAGCTTCGAATTCTTGCCTGTATTTGGAGTGAAAATAAAGAACAAGGCTTAGTAGTGTGCTTTATGCATCCTCGGTGGCTTTTCAAGTCTGAATTTGTTTCTTCTGCTCTTCTCAGGCGTGTAAAATTGCTTGAAAAGCTTTCTACATTCAAGCCTATATATTCTATTTTCAGCTAGATTCATATAAGCAACATTTTTTAAGGGCTTCTATTTTGTCTGACCTCAGACACATAACATTGTGGGAATGCTCCGAGGAGTCACTTATCTTTCATTGCATATTAACGTCAAAAGCTTAACTGTGTAAACGTGGCCTGTTTGTGAACTATGTTATAGATTCGGGTTTCACAAAGCACTTTATTCTTAGTCCTTTCCTCACTGCTGTACAGTAACAGTGTTGAAAAGAGACTGTCAGTCCAGTCAGTTCGGTGTCTAGGACATGGCGTCCTCTCCTCAGGGTAGGTTCACCCTTTATAGACAACTCCAGATGCCACAGTAAAAGACATGTACATCAGAACAGGACGGTTTCCTCTCTGCATGTTATATAAAATTAATTAGCGAGGGAAACTGGAGCATTGTAAGGAACTCCAGGGTGCTTTAAGAGATATAGAGGTTGGTCAGGTTCGAGGATAGACACATGAAAGACCTTTGTGGCCAGACTGAAAGTGTTAAGGCTTAGACACACATGGAAACCCTACTGGTGTTGGTTTTTTAAAGAGAAAATCCAAGCCGTCTAGACAAAGTGATAATCCATTTTTTTGTCATATTACTTATTTTTATACTTTTTATGTTTATGAGTAGGGCAGCACGGTGGCTTAGTGGTTAGCACTGTAGCAAGAAGGTCCTGAGTTCGAATCCTGAGTTCAAACAGGCAGGGGTCTTTCTATGTGGAGTTTGCATGTTATCCCCCTATGTGGGTTTACTCCGGTTTCCTCCCACAGTCCAAAAACATGTTGATTGGTAATTCTAAATTGCCGATAGGAGTGAGTGTGTGTGGTTGTCTGTCTATATGTGTAGCCCTGTAAGGGACTGGTGACCTGTCCAGGGCCCTGTGATGGACTGGTGGCCTGTCCAGGGTGTACCCCTGCCTTTCGCCCAATGTGTGCTGGGATAGGCTCCAGCAGATCCCTGTGACCCTAATTAGGAATAAAGTGGGTATAGAAAATGGATGGATGTTTATGAGTGTGTTATTATGCTTGAAAAAATGTTATTAATAAGTCACATTTCGGGATTTTCAGATATTTTGCAGACTGATTTGGAATTACTCCAAAACTAGAGAACGGAGAGGTAAACAGGAAAGACTGCTGTTTGTAGTCTTGAGGAAACTTTATTCCAAAATTGCAACCTTTTCTCAGACAAATAATTTGTAAAAGGTTTATACTGGATTTTCGGTATCAGTAGCATTTTTTGTAACCTGCTTTGAGAGTTGAAAACTGGAAGATTATGTCATTCCGCCTCTGTAGTGTCTCTCTGGATCACCTCAGTGAAAGCGTCAGGGGTCATGTGGAGTGTTTTGTAAATCAAAAAACGTCAGCCAGAACAGTTTTAACTGATGGCATTCTACGGCATTAAAAGCCTCAACAGGCGATCAACTCTTCTAAGAAAAAGAGAGAGAGAAAAAAACTAAACAGTCTGTATTTGTTTCAACGCTAAGATCTCCACCTCTCACTAAAAAATCACGCTAAAGATTTATTCTGCAATTCTATATCAGAGACCGGCTCAGATCTGAACAGAGGGCCAACAGCTACAGCACTTCTTTAGCTCAGCGCAGACAGGACATGATCCACAATCAACACATTCATTTGGAAGGTGTTAAGTAGAAATCTGGGAAAGAATATCACCCAGGCCACATGTTTCATTCATTTCATCCTACGTCCCGTCTGCTCCAGCAGACTGTTTATCTCCCTACTTTCCACTCTCGTCTGAAACCTGATAACATCGCTGCTGCTGGATTATGCTGAGTAATATGCTGATATTTTCAGATACATGCTGTGCTGAAGCTGCTGGAGCTAAATTTAGTGCGGTGAAAACGACACAGCGGTAATATTTATAGCTTTGTGTTTCCTTTATCAGCAATACTTCCAGATGTGCTATTTCATCAGGATGCCGCGGTGGCCTCGGTCGCATGCATTATAGATGATGAACAGTGTGTTTTGATTCATCTCTTGCTTGTGACCAGATCGTAGGCAAACACCAGCTTGTGTGGGTCAGGAAGATTTAGGTAAAGGCGATGCCACATCAGGTCACGTTTTATCTCTTCTGCCTTGTTAGCATGACAAAATGCATGCGCTTGTCTGCTACCCAGCTGTGAATCCTTCGCTTTTTTAAGAACTAGACAGGATTTTGGAGTGTTATTCTTGGAAACTGAGCCGCCAGACTAATGGTCAAACTTAAGCACATATAAAACAACTCTTCTCTTCTCTGGAACAAGGCTGAGACTGAAGTATTTCTTGAACGATATTAAAGGATGCCGTACATCCCAGACTAGTGGAGAGTGGATCACCGCTCGTATCACACGTCCAGGCACAGCAGAGATACCACCTGAGGCTCGGTCACCTCGGTCACATTACTTTTCATCAACTTAGTCGAGTCCACTTTAAAAGCCCCATGGCTGTTATTCAACACAATAATGGGCTGTGTTCCATATTGCGCTGCAAGATGTCACTATCGCTGCAGTGAGAAGTTCCCTGAAGCTTTTACGTTAATTGGCTGCTTGATCACAAAGAGCACAGGATATCGGACGTGCCGTTTAAGGTCTGAGAGGCTCCCGGATCGACTGCTGAATGCATTAGGAACACGGCACCCAGCCAGCATGCCGAATTTAGCCACTTCGACAATAAAAATCGACCGCTTGCTTATGACACGAGGATAAAAGAAGAGAATAATACAACAAATCAAAGACACTGCTTGTACCATAAGCTAGTCCAGAGGGACATTTTTAATATGCGGCAGATTAAAGCCTACGCTTGCTGTCCTCTTTATTAGGAACGCCGGTGCATTTGCGCAATAATTCCGGTCAGGTGATTGCGTGGAAGCAGCGCAGTTCGTGAAATCATGCAGAAACAGGGCAAGAGCTTCGGTTAATGTTCATATTAAAGATTAGATAGATTAGGGAAAGATGTGATCTCAGGGACTGGCAGGGTTGCTTGTGTCAGATGGGCTGGTCAGAGTATTTTAGAAACTGCTAATCTTTTGGGATTTTCACATACAACAGTATCTACTGAACAGAAAAACATCTACTGAGCTGCAATTAAAAACATCTTGTTGAGGAGAGAAATCAAAGAAGGATGACTTGAGCTGAATGAAAATAACCACTCTTTACAACCACGGTGAGCCGAAAAGCATCTCAGAACACAAAGTGTGTCAAAGCCTGGAATCCGAGGCTACAGTGGTCACAGAAACTGG
Organism: Hemibagrus wyckioides; assembly: GCF_019097595.1. Taxonomy (NCBI): domain Eukaryota; kingdom Metazoa; phylum Chordata; class Actinopteri; order Siluriformes; family Bagridae; genus Hemibagrus; species Hemibagrus wyckioides. The sequence continues at coordinate 3,447,264 of NC_080732.1, read as the reverse complement.
ACAGTTAAAGAAAAACAGTGATACACAATACTCCTTGCAATCCAGTTAATTTCTTCTCTTTACATTTTTTGGCCCAGAAATCAGCTCCACACCCGGACCGAACAGAGCTGTTCAGTTCTGTCCATTTTGTTTAGAAGGAGTTTGGCAAGAAGAAGACAAGATAAATGGCTTGTCAGTAATCTTTTAGCAACAGTAGTTTTACTTCGCAGGCAGTAGGCTGCTCTAAAACTTACAAAAGACTCCATTAAAGAAGTTTGTGTGGTTACGGATGTCTAGAAGTAGCTTTAAAAAGGTTTAATCCCGCTGGTACTTGTCTTTTTTGTGGTCTTTATAGTCATCAGTCCTCACCTGTACATTCCATCTCTTTTTAATTAGTTCCTTCGAAAGTGCGTTAATTAGAAACCTTGATTGAACTCGTCAGTGGAATTAAATGAGACAAGGGACGAATGAAATATCAGAGGGAGATCGTATCACTGGACATACTGGACTTCTTCAATAAGGAAGCTCTCTGAGCACTTATGTCAGTCGGTGGCCTTCTGACTCAAGGGTTTTATGACATTTCATTATTAATATGAATTCAGATGAGCAGAGATATTGCCTGTGTTTGGGGGATACAGATCACTGTTTCCCATAATGATCATGGCTTCTCTAACAAGAGTCTTTCATTACATGATAATCCCATTACCTCTGATTAATTAATGATACAATGTGCGTTAGATCAAGGTTCCTTTAAGTGACGTGACATGAGCATTTATACACCATGAGAACGTTAATAAAGTAACTAGCATGGCTTCAATTCAATTCTTTTTTAGATAACAAACAGCTGAATGAAACAAATTTCATTCCATCTCCAGTCTTTCAAATGATTCATAAGCAACATTCTGATATTTGATGATCCCACTGAATCTACTACGCTACAACTTGATCGATCAGTCAAATAAGCCTTTTAACCATCAATATTATAGGCAAATCATTTTGCTAGCTCGTTTACACGGGTTAAAAATATTAGCTGTTTTGATCATGTTGCTAAATGGATTTACGACAGGAAAAAAAGATATCCGTTGCATTAGTTATTGACTACCAGCAACATAATTAAATCAGGAATGCACATTAGTGACCAATCTCTCAGCCACATGGAGAAAAATCATTTTCACTCTAAAGCAGGGGTGTCCAATCTTATCCAGAAAGGGCCGGTGTGAGTGCAGGTTTTTATTCCAACCAAGCAGAAGCTACACCTGATTCCAACTGGCTAATCAACTGATCTTGACTTTCAGTAGACTCAGGTGTGGCTTCTGCTCAGCTGGAATGAAAGCCTGCACCCACACCGGCCCTTTGCGGATAAGATTGGACACCCCTGCTCTAAAGGCAGAGTTATGTTGGTCTTGCACTTGTTTTACTTATGTGATAGTTATGACATCTTACAACAACAGAGCCAAGTGTATGAAAACCGTCCACTCTTGTGGCCTGATGTCTTATAATATGCACAACAAATTCATGAGAAAATAAAATAATAATAATAATAATATTAATAATAATGTCACAACATAAAAATGTCCCAGGTTTCAGTGGTGGTGTGAAAAACAATTCTAAAAATAAGCTCCTGCTGGATGCCAGGTCAGATTCTGACTCTGGCTGTATAATGAGCAATGCATCCGGCAGATCGTGTAGAACTGCTCTATCATACCACATGTGGCATTTGAAAAGAAATGTACGAGTACGAGTTGGCTTAACAAAGGGGAAACATGTGAACTCAGGGTTTGTTATACAAGAAACGAGCTGCAGGGGTTAAGATGAAATGTAAACAAATGATCGTTTTGATTAACTGAACATTCCTTCGGTCAGTCAGTGAAACCTTTATATTCCAGTAATCTATACAGTAAAACCTCGGCATACGAAGGCAAGTTCCTACGGTGAAAATGTGCATTCAAATAAATTTTCCCATAAGAAATAATAATGTAAATGTAGATAATCCGTTCCAGCCACCCATAAATAGGACCGATATGACCAATACGTAGTGTATGTAAACTGTATGGCTGCTTACAAAGAACTGACCCAAGTCAAGCATTCCATGTCAAGGGTCCTCACAGGAAGTCGTGACACCAAACTTGGGCTAAAAATAGAACGGACCACCCATGCCACCAATCTGTCAACAACAAAAAAACACCTGAAAAATCACCCAGCTTTTGAATGCATAACGAAGGCAATGTTGGTATCGTGGGTTGATAGCTCTCAGCTTTCAATGACTGAACAAAAATTTGTAAACTTGCTTCGTTTGGCTTCGCTTTGGCTTTCCTGTGACGCAAACAACTTTTGAACATTAGGATAAGCTCAAGACCAGTTACATAGTGAAATATACTGCTTTTCAGTGTGGTTTGTTTTCTGCATGTGACTGATGAAAAACAATCATGCGATTTCATTTCACTCTGAAATCCAATCTCCTCCATAGAAAACGACTCAACTGAGGAAACAGTTGTCCGAACGTTCGTCGGTCCGAAAACGGTTGAGTTCTACATAAACAACGAAACTAAAGAATATTTCCAAAGACAACAGCGATCCATAACTGAGTGTTTGTACATTCCAGACCTGCCTTCCTCACACCTGAGGATCTGCTGTGCACATGCTCATTTCCCAGCTGCCCCTGTGGCTAGGCATACATCACAGCAGACGCCTCATTTGATGGAGTTACTGAAGCAGGCAAAGCAGATACTACATCTGTCCACCAAGTTCCCAGGACCCACAGTTGGAGCGTTGCAAATGAAAGTGACAGCTCGAGTCAGACGGCTCATCACCCCCAGCACGTCGCAGCACACGAGGGAGTGAACAAATCTCGAGTGTCCGTTATCAGGCTCTAAGTGTTCACCCAGTATCAAACACACGAGCAATCTAAACAGGCTCTGGTAACAATTTATCAGGAGAGACTGCTGAAAAAAAGAAACGTTACCAGCTCAGTGAGATTCTGACATGCATAGCAGGTTTCTGGTTTCCGTTAACGAGCAATCGCAAGCGTGACATTCACACCGGTTCTGAGCAGCAGCTTGTAGCTGACAGCTATAGGAAATCGATTGTCACCGGAGCCTTGGAAAAACAGAGATTAGCCCAGAAAGTCACTTTCCTTCAGGAGCATCACCTCCAGCACCACGTAAATAATGGCACAGTAAGGAGCATGGAAGAACACGTTTCGGACGATCGTACCTAGACAAAAACATTTATTTCGTACGTTAGAGTGGAAAATTTTATGCAAATCTTTGCTTCGTTTATATTTTCAATATGACACGCTGGGAAAATAATACAGGTTCCTAGGGTTGACAAATAGACCCAGGGCTCTTTCAGTCTTCTTAGAAGTCCCGTCAAAGTCGTGACGAAAAGCATTCATCCCAAACAACCCAGGAAATTCACTCCCGCTCACTGCTGTTTTTGCAGTTTTAATTAGACCGAGCGGCACGGGGGATGTTTGCTTCAGCGCCTTAGGATGTAGGAGCCCTTTTTGCATTGCTCATTTACGACAGTCCTAAATGTCTAATTTTCATAATTCACAAAACTTGTCATTTATTAAGTGATAAACAACATTTTAACAAACTAAGGGCTAATTCCCGCAAACGTAAAACAGTATATGAGGCTAATATAAACCAGCTTTAATTAGCTCACGGCTATGTTCTTTGCACCTCTTGAACTTTCTGCCTAATTAACCATTCCTGGAAACAAAACGCTGTTTAAAAAAAAGAGGAGCATTTCCACCGTGCACCTTATTACCACCCTCGATAACCTCCAGATTTACATTCACTACAGTCTGTTCCACCAGCATGCTGTAAAAGTAAAGCAGGTACAATTTTTTGGACACCAGCCATTAGTTTTTCGTTAGAGATGGCTAAGAGAGTGTTAGATAGCTGCATAAGATATTCGGATGTGGTGAAATAATAAAGAATATTGAGTTTTTAAAGGCAGGCTGAATGCTTGAGTGGCATTTATTAATGTGAGATTTCCTTCGCAGTTCTCACCACGGCTTTGAGAAGAGCTTCACGTGCTGGAACAAATGAACTCCATTTACATTATGGGCCTGACCATTTCCTTTGTTTGTTCAGAGCTGTGTCGTTTACATATGATGTATAAGTAAAGACAGTTTGAAAATAAAGCTCCTTACATGGCTAATGTGTTTTTAATGAGTTCCGGACAGGCTGATAGACGAGGCTGCTGTAGGCTGGGCCTGAAGGGTGACGGAAAACAATAAAGGGAACTCATGGAACACATATTGGTCAAGGTCAGTTTTGCACGATAACATTTACACTTGGAGATGCCAAAGCGCCGCTGCTTTGCAAAAATGAGGGCAGGAATATATAGCCTGAGAGCCAACACACACACACACATACACACAAACTGTAACAGTTACTGTTTCAGTAACTGAAAGCAGTAGCCTGAAAATGAAGCAATAATAATTTCTAGCATCATTCAGTGACACTAAAAATTCAGTGCAAGGAAACAGCTCAGGGAATCAGGAGGATAAGATCAAAATGATGCTGTGGTCTTGTTATCCTGTGGAACCGCACAACAATAGGCTTTTCCGAGCCGTCAGTATTTTGGCAGCGGTGGACAATTCCTAGTGTAACTCTACTTAAGTACTACTACTGAATGTTTATTTGTTTACTTCTCTACTTCTCATTTTGACCTTCAAAAAAATGTTTTTAATCAGATTTTTAAATGATTCATACCGTATGACGCATCTTCAGAGCAGACTCTGGATCCACCACAACCCTGAACAGGATAAAATGCTTTCTGACCATGAATGAATGAATTCAGCTTTTACTTTTCTGTTACTCTCATAAAACTGGAAAAATAGGCACTAAAAGAAATCAATTTGTTTTATTATTACTTTATATTTTTTTGTACATTTTAAACAACTTCTCTTCAACTAATATAACATTCTTTGACACCTGACATAGGTAACTTCATATCCGCAATAGCTAAAGTTGACACCATGTGACCAAACGTGTGCATCCCTGACCAACATACTTATATGTCCTTCTTCCTCAAACTGTTACCACAAACTTTGTGCAAGCTCTGTGAAGATATAGTGTGTTAAAAACCTGAGTGTCCTGTAAAGAGCCCTGACTTTGACTCAACCCCACTGAACACTGACTGCACCCCAGACCCCAACATCAGTACCTGACCTCTAATGATCTTGTGGCTGAATGAACATAAAATCCCACTCCAACATCTAGTGGAAATGGATGGCCTTCCCAGCAGAGTGGAGCTTATTACTAAGTTATAACTGAGTTTATAACTAAATCTGGAATGGGATGTTTGCCAAATACATATGGGTGTGATGGTCAGGTGTCCATAAACTTTTGGCTATAGGGTATAGAAATCTTACCAGCCTCACATGGAACCCTTCTTGAATAAGTTTAATCAATGTTTCTGTTTTGTTGATGCCAACAAACCGAAAAATAAAAAATGTAATTGTGTGTTGTGAAACTAATTATTTTGCCACATTTGCTCCCAATTTCCTACCACACCTTAACTACAGCTTTCTGCCAAACTTCAGTGTAAACTATTTCCAGCACAGGATGAAGTGATAATGGTTTCCATTACTGCCTAAGTACCTGGGTTTGATCTCACAAAGACATGAGGAGAAAAGTATCAGGGAGGATAAAGATGTGGAGCGTCTTCCTTTGAGCTTTTTTCACCTCCTGACTGCCTCGCTAAGCCAATTTCTCATCCTCCTCTCCCATCGCCTTCATCTACGCTTAACTCCCGCCTGCCACATTGTCTGAAAATGAGAGAACACACTAATCAGTGCTGCCAGGAGCCTGTAACTTAAAGCATTATGCTGCTTTGGTGTACTTCTAAGAACACGCTTGATTTGAGGATTCTGTTTGCATCAGGAAAACCATTTTCTTTCATTTTATGTCTTGATCTACAGATAAAGTTCTCTTTTACAGGCTGTTCTTAAAACTCTTTCCTAAACACAGATGTTTAGCTGAAAGCAAAGGCCAGGAGAAACATGATGACAAGAGCTGCAGGTATTTGTGAGTGAGTATGTAGGCCCAGAAAGGTCACGCATTTACATCATAACCTTTGGAATAGTCCATGGTTAGCGTTAACAAATGAGGGTCAAAGGTTAGCTATTTTTATTGGCGTTAGCCTTATCCAGACTGACAGCAGACTGAAACCGTAGAAAAATCAACGCTCATTCTATTCGATACCTGACTCCAGGCAGCCGGTTGGCACTCGCTTTAGAGAAGAGATTTATCCTCTCGTTCTTTTGCTCTGATCTTTTCTAGGCTTTAGCTGCTCTCTTTAAAACCCAGTAAGGCTTCAAGATAAAACAAAAAAATACATCAAGGAAACAGTCTGCTGATATCGTTCAGATCCTTGTTACTCAACCCGGCAAACGTTGGAATGTGTAGCGATGTGCCACTGATCCAAACGGCCGACTCGTAACAAAACAGCACTCAGAATTTGCTGAGGAATTTTAACTTCTTTATAAAACAAAAGGGTGGAAGGTCTGTTACTTCAGATTACACCACAGCACTGCTGAATTCTCTATTATAATTGGTCAAATGGTGTGGATATTTATATGTGGTCATTCTAAGATGCTATCGTTTCTATAGCAACAACTTACACAATGACATACGCAATGCATAATGGGGGGGAAAAAAGTACTCTTGCTATGGGAGGATTTTCTTGTTTGTTTGGGGAGGAGACACTGATAACATTTTTGGAAGAAATCTCCAGTATCAGCAGTAAAACTGTTACTTTTATGGTTTCCAGTACAGGACAGTCTTAAGGACAGAAAGCTTTGTGCTTTCCTGAAACACCACAATCTGCATTTGTTCAAAAGAAAGAAAAACAGAAAGCTGGTAAGGGACAGACGCAAATGATAGGAAGAACTAACTTCATGTACATTCTGAAAGATTAAATGTAACTATAAATGAATAGAAATGACGGTACTCCCACACCCTAGTGGTTATGTCCCAATAACAGGACACACTCACAGAACTGTTTAATCCCTTGATTGTATTTAGAAAACTTCTAATAAAATGTTAAGAATTAGCTGGCCATGTGCCACATTGCTCACATATGAAAAACATCCTGGGTGGGCAGGGGATTAAGATATCAAATTAATACTGATTGGCATTGTGTTTACCTTAAATGAAATCCTATAATGTGTGTCGTTATTACATCTCTCGCTGTCAATTTCTAATTTGTCTTAACACTTTTGAGCAGCTCACGTAATGTCTAAGCAGGCTTAATGTCAGCATAAACAAGGCGCTAAATTCAGCTGAACATGACCATAACAGGACTGCCTCTCTCTCTCTCTCTCTCTCTCTCTGGATACAGGAGTCTTTTAAACACATCTGTATTAGCAACAACTGCAAATTGCTGAAAATGCATCCTACATCTGGATAAGGACTCCTTGTATGTGCACAGGCATCACCTAAAGTGATTTTACAGCATGATGATCAGCCGCTTTTGTTTGATTTTTGCATTGGAAGTCGCGTGATCGAAGCATGATCCCAGGCGAATCACATGGGTCCAGTGGACAGTTCACAAGCATGTGAAGCAAACGGTGGCAGCTTAAGAATTTCTAATAGAACACATTTCAATGCAGATTCATCACTGATTTGTGTTTAGAAACGAATACTTATAACGTTCATGTGCTCAACGCCCAATACATACTGATGCCAACGGGTAATCAGGATTCCTCCAACGTATATGTCTCCAAACATCCGGATTATCACTGGATTTTTTTTTTTCAACCAAGGACTGAAGGAGACATGCATTATGATACAATGCCCCCTACTGACAAGTTCATTTATTTGACATTTTGAAGGGACACTGCATCAAAATCTCTGCCTTGTAGTAAAAACAGCTTTAAATAACAAGTTGAACAATGAGAATCATATTTCCTTTTCTTTTATCATCTGTAATGGGGCTACAGTGCTATATACATTTTAAAAAACTGTCCCTCTAAAGGCAAACACTAAGCCTGTTAGGCTATTTCAAATCCACATCCAAAAAACTACAATATATTTACATCATGTTACAACATCCAATATTTTAGCCTCATCATATCCATACAACACTTGTACCAAAGGACATGATTTCCTGCAGTCATGCTTCTTGCCATTTCAGTTCATTGTGTGATTTGGTAACATCCTGTGGTACCACAAAACAGCAGGCTCCTGGCACATGTTGAGAATGCTATATGATTGCCCTAGTGAAGACACATGAGAAGAATATTAAAAAAACAAAAAACATATTAATTGTGCTGAAGTCAACCAAACACACTACAATGCCAAAAGTTTTGGGACACCCCTCCAAATCATTGAATTCAGGGGTTGTTTTGGCTCAGCATATTCGCTCCAGTGAAAGGAAATTTTAATGCTTCAGCATACCAAGACATTTTGGACAATTTCATGCTCCCAACTTTGTGGGAACAGTTTAGGGATGACCCCTTCCTGTTCCAACATGACTGCATACCAGTACATGAAGCAAAGTCTATAAAGACATGGATGAGAGAGTTTGGTGTGGAGGAACTTGACTGGCCTACACAGAGTCTTGACCTCAACCTGATAGAACACCTTTGAATTAGAATTAAAATTAGAGCAGAGACTATGACCCAGGCCTTCTCGTCCAGCATCAGTGTCTGACCTCACAAATGCACTTCTAGAGGAATGGTTAAAAGTTCCCAAAAACACACTTCTAAACTTTGTTGAAAGCCTTCCCAGAAGAGTTGAAGCTGTTATAGCTGCAAAGGGTGAGCCAACTCCACATTATATTATTATATTCATGTGCATATAAAGGCAGACATCCCAATACTTTTGGCAACATAGGATACATTACATCTTAGTTTGTTTGTTTTGTTTTTTTTTACCACAAGGCGTCATAAACGTTTGTCCCGAATTGTAGACCTCCTTGGCACCATCGATTTCCACCCGCACACAACTCGATGCTACATTAAATACCTAAAAAAAGGGCAAAGAAATTTCTATATCTGATGAAAAGCATAATCACCTCTGATCATGTACTCAATACAACGATAACAATAACATGGTGTTACTCAGACACACACACACACACACACTTACAGTAACTGCATTAAGATCCATCTGAGCAGGTTTCTTCATATACGAGCCTAATAAAATCTTGCCACTTGAGAATGTGTTGTTTTGAAGGTCAATCATATGACCCATGGCTCGTCCGGCATGACTGTGCCAGTGGAAGTCATCTGGGCTGATACCTTTACTATCTAGAAGTAGAATATGAACTTGTGTTAATAAAACCGCATAAATGAAGTTCTTTAACATGCAACAATAATAATTCACTTGTGTTATTCCATTGCTGCTTACGCCACGTTACACCTAGAATATCTATATCTGAATAACCACAATGAGAATTTACCTTTTGAAGTGTTTGGCCAGATATGTGTGAACCAAACACAGAGGTTATCCCAGTCTTCGTTATCGAGAACAATAGGCTTTAGTGGAGGGCCACACAGATCACAGTCAGACAGAACACGCGGTGTGAATCGGGTTTGAGAAATTATCCTAGACGATGGCAATTCTGAAAATCACAGCAATATAGTGTAAACATTACAATGTTTAAAAAGGCAGCCATTTTGGTGTACATTTCAGCATGCTCTGCTGTTCACACACAAAAATGTATGAAAGATAGCAGATCTGACACAACATATTCCACCTCACCCTTTAACCATCCCTCCCCAACACTGCAGTTGGGCACACTCCACACTATGAATACCTCTAATTAGCAAAATATATATTCAGGCTAATTATCTACCACTTACCAGCGTCCTCATGCTCTTCATATCGTTCCAGCTCAATTAATGATGAAGGACCACTTTTGAAAGCGATGTCGCTAAGCCGCGAAAAAAAAAAAAAAACGTCATGAATCTGAGTACAGAGTGATTAATACCACTGGGTATGTTTTTTTTAAGCAACTTACTAATCAGATGCTCTGTTAGATCCACTTGATGGCCGAGGATTACATTTCCTCCAAGCAGCACTGGACTCACCACTCACGCACACGTCAAAGGTAGCGTGGCTGCTAGCCTGCAGCTGACAGTCGTTCTGGATGTTCTCGCTGGACTGCTCTGACTGATCCTCCAGAGAGTGTAGCAGGTTCCTGCGGCCCTTCTGCTTGGCTCCTCGCCCTCTCTCTGTAGACAGGCCTGGTTTCCCAGAGTCATATATGGCATCAAATGTGGCCAATGATCTTTTGACTGACTTTGGAGTGTTGATCATATTCGTTTTATTTTTTTTCTGACCACGGCCCACTGCCTTATGTAAACTGGCCATCTGAGGAAAGGCACTGCGCGGAGGGCCCATCTCTGGTCTGGATGTTTGCGGAGAAGAAGTTCGTGGAGACAGAGACTTCTGGACAGGTTCCTGAGACTGTGAAACCTCCCACCAGTTCTGGGGTGGTTTTCTCTGGCGTTTTACGGGAACACTTTCCACCGCATCAAGTTGCAGTGGAGAACGTTTCTGAGCTGATCTACTATGAACTTCCCGTGTGTAGATATTATCAAACACCCTTTTATCTCCTGTAAGGAAATAGTCAATGTATATTTATAAATATAAATTCCTAAATAAAGATAAATCACTGAACCATTCAAAATACACAAGCAGTCGTCGAGGTTAGGACAGGCTGAAGCAAAATTAGCAAAGAAAAATGCTTTGTGTACTTACCTGGAGTTAGACTGCACTGTCTAAGAAGTTGACCACATGCCACCGGACTGAGCTGCCCTGAAACCTCATTATCTCTTGCCTCTTCTTCATCCGTGAGAGCTGGCGTCATTTCACGCTGCTCTTGAGCTCGTGACTTTGGTTTCCGTCTGCCACCTGCTGATTTAGGATTTTTCGAGGAACCAGCAGGATTAGACTGAGATTTAGCTGCCTGGGACGACTTCACCTTTTTGGGCAGTTTTTGAACAGGAACAGGCTTGTGCTGGATTTCCTGAGAAGTTGTAGCTAACTCTTGCTCGGGCGAGTCTGTTAATACTGGAGCTTTCTTTTGAGTTTTTTTTCTGGGTTTGAGCTCTTGGGAAGACTCTTGATGCTCCTGCACATAGTTTTCATCGTGTTGTGTGAGCCACCATTCCCCGGGTGGTTTTCTCTTTCTCTTGCTGGTCACAGAGGTTTCTGCAGAAACATCAGGCTCAGGCACAAGCTCCTTGCTTTTTAAGATTTCTTTTGTTTTCTCTGTCTTCTTTACCTTTTGAGGCTTCTTTGGAGCACCCTGTTTTGATGCAGGCTCTTTATTTGCTTTTTTAACTGGTACATAAAAATAAAAATAAAAAAATAAGAGAATAACAGATTGATTATTTAAGACATTTTATTAAAATGTATAGAATAGGGTTAAAAAAATGATTACCAAAAATAACAATGTTTGTGAAAATGTTTAGATTTAAAGTAAATTCTATCATTATTATTGCCATACCTGTGCTCGGGCTCTGAACCTCTGGTTGCTCAGCAGGGTCCGGTGTTGGTTCAGTGTGATTTTGCACCTCAGCCACATGATCCTGCTCTTTAACCCTTTTCTTATTCTTTATCGTACTCCTGCTCTCATCTGGTTTCTTTGGTTTTGCAGAGCTTAAACCTGTAGACGCATATCTGCCTGCCTTAAAGGCAAATTTTATTTTAAAGGGTTTATTCTTCACACTTGACACAGGTTCTTCCTCCTCTGTATCAGTACTGGAGGCCAATTTAGCAGATTTCTTTGTTTTAGCTTTAGGTTTTTCGGCTGGAATTTTGGCACCAACATCATGACCATCTTTGTTGCATTGCTGTACAGTCTTGGAGGATTTGCGTTTTGGTACCTTTTTACCTGTTACCGTAAACAAAAACAAAATTTCAAAAAGATCATTTGTTTAGCACTGTTCTCTGTGCTTTTCCTTGAGGTATGTTTCTAAATAATTCTGTCTCCATATTTTAAGCCAATAAAAAAATTAAGAGAGTTTGCCTTCTCCTGCATACCTTATTTATCCTAGCTCAGATGGTTTAATTAAACGCAGTGTAAACCAAATCCCAACCAAATTACTCTGTTTTGCTCTGATTCAGACTCACACACTAGCCATTCTTACCAAGTGGTACGGAATCAGGTATATCAGCATCTTGATTGGTATCTGGAGAAAGACAGATCTGTTCTCCACCTCCCACGTCTTCGTCGACTTGATCCTCGTTCTCTTTTGGAGCTGACTGAACCATGGCATCTTTAGTGGAAATATCACTAGCCCTTCCACGCTTTGCCTTTCTTTTCTTTTTGGGTCCGTCTTCGAGATTCTCAGCTTCTTCGGTCTCCTTTGCAGAAGCTTTCTCTTTTGAATGCGGCACTACGGGCCCGCTCTCCGGTGCAGACTTTTCTTTAGTCTCAGTCTTCCTGGGAATTGTGAAGCGAATAGGACTGTCATCTTCCAGGATCATGAAGTCTTCCTCGGGATCGATGGGTGAAGGAGCACAAGCTGGTTGTTTCACGGTATCCTGTTTCCTGAAACTTATAATTAAAGGGAATTTAATCGCGTTTCATACTCAGGGAAGGTCACAAAGAAAGGGCAGAATGTAAAAGTAATAATTCATGGCATTAAAAGGCCGCTTTTAAATTACATCATTATTTAATATATAATACCCCCTTGTCATGAATCACAGACCACTGCAGAAAGTAGAAGCTGCAGTAAAAGTGAGAGCGCATCATCTTTCAAGAAAGAAAATAGAGCAAGAAACTGATCTGAGGTGTCGAGGAAGGGGCGGGGCTTACAGGGAATCAAAATATCTGTTAAACTGTCATTCTCACAATTGGATTCTCTGACATTTTTATGATTTTTCTAGGAACTTAAATTAGCTGTTACAAAAACAAGAAGAGGAGCTAACATGTTATACTGTAATGTAATAATTAGAACATTTTGAATTCACTATTTTTGCACTGTTCAAAATATTCCAAGCATGTTGTAGGATTTGTGTTGCAAGGAATTTTTTATCTTTTTACTGCATGTTATATTATACTGCACACTGCAAACCAAAAAAAAAAAAAAAACCTGACTTACCCTGAGGCTTTAGGCTGTAGGGAATTTCGGAGCTTTTTCTGGAACAGCGACTGTCTCACAGCCACCTCCTGCACCTGCACATTACGTTGCTCCTCGGGAGGAGGTTCAGGCTGACGCTTTAGAATCAAAATTACCGGAGATAAACTTACGCGTCCATTCCTGATGACCAAAAATAAATAAATCATCATGAGAAAGTCGGTTTATTAATTATCTGATACAAACTGTTCATGAGCATTTGTTTATTAAACATTTCTACGAAATCCAGCTCTCACGTTTGCAACTCTTCCTCAGGTTCCGACTGTTGCAGGGTCTTGCAACCTTGATCTGGTGCTTTTTGTGGTGATGAGCTGAACAGAACGAGAGAATAAAGTGAAGCCTTGTACGCACAGATAAGCAAATCCATGAATTTACACTCAATTAACTAACCTTGTTGCGAGATCATCCTGTTTTGTCTGCTTTCCAAACTTCAGTTGTGTCGGAGGAGACACCAATGATTCACTGTCCCTGTTTCAAAACACGTTTTAAAATGTAAAACCTAATAGACTTTTTTCAATCAACTTTTGCAAAAGAGCCAATTCTGACATTCTCACCCATGAGAAATCTCCTTTAGGGATTCTGATATCTGATTCATCTTGGGTTTGCTCAAGTCGCCCACAACTGGCTCCTCATCCTCGATGCCGAAGAGCAGTGGAGAGGTTTCGGGCTTTTCTGCATCCTCTGTAATATGCTCGACTGCCAACAGCTCGATGGGACTGGAGGTCTTAATAGGAGCAATTTCTTCCAGCGGACTTCCTGATGGAGGACATGTATAGAAAATGGAGTGCACAAGTGAAAGCTGTTTGACACAGACGGATGAAAACTGCAGCCTTACAAACCGTGCCTTAGAAAAATTTTATTACCTTTATTGTTTAAATGATCCACCTGAATGTCAGCATCGGCTAACAAAACATCAGAACCCTGGGGATAAGAATTAAAAGATGAGACCGTTAGACGCTTCTTTAAGTCTCTCTGGATAAGGTCATGTGCTAGGCAATTTGAACTCAACAGTATGTTCCAGATATAAAAGTGCAGTAATCCATGTAAACTACAAGATCATTTCATCCGTAAACTGTTGTGCGTACAATATGCACATAAATCCGTCCTGTCTGATAAACGACGCCCATTGTTTACAAAGCCAATATTGGCTTCTTTGACCCTGAAAGAGCATGAATAATCACATTATGCATACTCTAATCACTAGTTATCCTCTTTACTAAATGATAAATCATAGCAACCTGAGATGAGATGATAAGATCTCTGACAAGATTCTAGACACAATTATATCAGCAATGAAAGCACCAGTTATTGTCCCTAGCCACACCCTCTTCACTAATACTTACAAACATCTATATTATGCATGCCTTTCTGGACCAAATGATGATTGGGGTGTTTATTCTTTTTTTCCTACAGTCATGAGACATGTATATTTTTGCATAATGAATTTCCATCCAATTTCTATACCTGGGGATCTGCTGGAGCCTATCCCAGCACACAAAAGGCAGGGGTACACCCTGGACAGGTCACCAGTCCATCACAGGGCCACACATATAGACAGACAACCACACACACTTGCACTCACTTGCACTGTTAATCGCACTGTTAATCGGATTTGAACCCAGGAGGCAACAGTGCTAGCCACCGTGCTGCTCGCGTAATGAACTTTAGCAAATAAAAACCTTACACACCTTGAGGGGACTGATCTGTCCTCTGAAAGTTAAGGGTGTCTTCTTAACTGGTGATTGGCTTCCTTTATATTTCTCGTCTAACCCCGGGCTCTTGGGCAGCGGCGAGGGCAACGGCGAAAGCAGCGGCGTCCCTGGAACAGAATCTAGAGGATGGCAGTTTTCACAAAGTCAGTGCCAGCTGCTTGTGATGTTTTGGTATTCGATTGGAATTAAATATGTTCCAGAAATCCAACACCAAATAATCTGACAATATATTTGAAAAGCGAAGGGGGTTATGCCTCTGCATACAAGTGTTGATGCGATTAATCTAATGAAGAAAAATAATCATTAATCAGAAGAAGAAAGAATAAAATAAACAGGACTTACCTAAATCATCAAAAATGTTATCAAGGTCTTTCATACTAAAGACATCTTTAATCTTCAGCTGACATGGAGTACTGGAAAAGACACACCCACACACACAAGCGCGCGCGCACACACACGTTTGTTTTTGTTTACTCCATCGAGAACAGAGACTCACCATGCATTACTAAAATAACAAATCACTGACCTTTCCTCTGACTGAAAGTAACGAAGTTTCTTTTTGGCTCTCCCCTGCAAGAACATTAAAGAAGTCAGTGATGTTTAATCATACTGTAAACAATAAATAAACAACGTTAGTGAAAATCATTAATAAATAAAATCTACTATCATCTAGTACCATGTAACCATACACGCATTAATACAGAACTAGCCCGTGCTTTATTTACGTCAGTATTTCATTCAGCCGCCTTTACAATGCTAATGTTTTTAACATGATGTTTTGAACAAAGCTTAACAACTAAGCTAACTCGGCTAGTCGTTTTCCTAGCAGCGTTTAGCTACTGACCAAATTCATCATCTTTCGATCCATTGTAAGAGAAAGGCGTCAGCGCCGGTGGTGTTTATTCTTCAGACTTCTTTAAGCGTTCTTCGGAAATTCGCTAGCTTATTAGCTTAGCTTAGCTTAGCTTAGCTTAGCTTAGCTTCGTTAAGCGATGGATACTCATTGGTTTCAATACTATTGTTAGCTAGCTAGCCTTAGCTGACTAGCTGGCTCAGTTTTCGCAGTTAACATCTCCCTTATGGATAAATGAGATTTTTTTTTCTTTCAGTATTGCTCGGACCCCAGAACAGAAAATAGCAGAAAGCTAACGCGCTAAACAAGATGTCAACACAAATTCCCGCGTCTGCTTCTTTCTTCTTCTTCGCCGCGCTTTCGGTTAGGAGCGCACGGATGGAATCTATCGCCGCCTAGTGGTAGTAGACGCGAATAGACGTCTAACAAAATTAAATGACGTCATGTTTATATCCGTCTATACCCGCATTATTCCTAATTAGGGTCACGGGGATTTGCTGGAGCCTATCCCAGCACACATTGGGTGAAACACAGGGGTACACCCTGGACAGGTCACCAGTCCATCACAAGGCCACACATATAGACAGACAACCACACACTCACCCTCACTCCTATGGGCAATTTAGAATTACCAAACAACCTAATGGACATGTTTTTGGACTGTGGGAGGAAACCGGAGTACCCAGAGTAAACCCACGCAAGCACGGGGAGAACATCCACACAGAAAGGCCCCTGCCTGTTCGAACCTGGGACCTTCTTGCTGTGAGGCAACCATGCTAACCACTAAACCACCGTGCTGCCCATCATGTTTATATGTTCAGTTTTATTAGAAAGTCAACTTCAGAATTATTGGCACTCTGTTTTAAAACTATTCAAAATTCCTTTGTTATATCTTCATGCATGCATGCATCACGTTCCTGGAAACGCTGGGAGAATTACACCCCAGCACCATGCGCACTCATTTACACCTGGGGCAATAAAGATAAGCCAAACCAGGCACTCACCTGTTATAAGTGATAAGAGACCAGAGAAGACTAATGAAAACTCCATACACACGGTAACCGGATCACTTGATTGACTCTAACGCTGTGAAGCAGCAACACTGGACATAAAGCACTCATTTATTCATTCATCTTCAGTAACTGTTTTATCCTGGTAGGGGTTGCTGGGTTTCAGAGCCTGTCCTGGGTAAACTGGGCAAATGAGACACTTAGAGGATTGCACATGGATTTAAGACATTCCTCTAAGGAGACTGTTTTCATTTCCACAATGTTGAGGGATGACAGAGTTTTTACGTGTGCCACCCTACGTTTAATGAATACGTTTAAAGTAGCTTGAAAGGAATTTATCACAATATCTTAAGTGCGACCATTTTTGAAAATTGATTTAAATATACTTTATTAGTGTCAACTATTTTGTGAGAGAAAATGCACCTATTTTAATAATAGTAATAATAATAATAATTAATTAATTAATTATTAATTAATTAAAATGTCTGTTCAAGAAGTGTTGTGTAGTGAAGTGTTGTGTAATAACCAGTAGTGAGGAGGAAAAATACAAACACACGCATACATAACACTGTACATAACATGCTACATAACACATTAAACATTAATAGAGTTTATTGCACCTTTATTACAGTGTCACTACAGCAGTACAGACGTCATGCGGTCAGTTGCAGTTACATCGACCAGGCATAACATTATGACCACCTGCCTAACATTGTGTTGGTCCGCCTTTTGCTGCCAAAACAGCCCTAACTCCTCATGCACTGTGTATTCTGACACCTTTCTATCAGAACCAGCATAAACTTCTTCAGCAGTTTGATCAACAGTAGCTCGTCTGTTGGATCGGATCACACGGGCCAGCCTTCACTCCCCACCATCTATTTATTTCAATATAAAAAACTGATGATGATACATGACTATTTTAAAAAATTAGTTTTAGAAAAAATTTTTTTTAAAAAACATTCATTCAGTAAAATGACTCATGTATTAAAAAAACAACAACTTTATATTCTGTAATACATTTCTGATAATTATAATAAATTTATACATGTAAAAAAATGAAAAAATGAATATATATATATATATATATATATATATATATATATATATATAGATAGATAGATAGATAGATAGATAGATAGATAGATAGATAGATAGATAGATAGATAGATAGATAGATATCATATGTGTTTCAGGGTGCTTTAACAGCTTCACAATTACACAAATCATTCAAATATCATTACATTATTCCGAATTAAAATTTCATTTATATATAATAGCAATTGGTGCAGGTGCAGATTTACTGCGCTTGTTAAGAGAGGTTACTGCTTTGAAGCACTCTCCATCTGTGAAGTGACTTCCTGTGTGTGTGTGTCGCTATAAAGAGGATGTTTTATGTGCCTCCAGACGACCAAACACACTTTTACTGCAAACAGCACACAGGCTAAAGCCAGCAGCGAGGCTGAGGAACATAAAACACAATACTTTAGTCAGAAACAGGAAGAAAAAAATGGCTTGATGTGTTATATTTATAAGTTCACTTCTATTTATACAGTATATTTGGACTCACCTGTAAACACACTGTTGATTCCAGGAGCTGAAGCATCAAAATTCTTGGTCATGTTTCCGGATAAGGCGACGATGATGACGGGGTAGACGGTGAGGATGTAGCGTACGTGCTTGTCAAGCAAACTGTTCTCCAGAACAAACCTGAGGACAATATCATTTATTAGTTTCACTGTCTTTTCTCTTACACACAAAACACAACCGGAGAGCATAAACAACATGAAGAGACATTTGTGGATCCTCTTTTCTCTCATAAAAACCCCCACTCAAAGATTACACCTCCACACCTAAGATTACAGGGTGAAGAGGTGAAGAAGGTACAGGGGTTTAAGTACTTGGGGTCAACAGTCCAGAGTAATGGAGAGTGTGGGAAAGAGGTAAAGAAGCGAGTGCAGGCAGGTTGGGTGGATAAAGGTTTTGGGAGTTCTGTGTGATAGAAAAATGTTGGCGAAAATCAAGGGGACAGTGTACAGGACAGTGGTGAGACCATTGGCCATGCTGTATGGTTTAGAGACAGTTTCACTGAGGAAGAGACAGGAGTCAGAGCTGGAGGTAGCAGAGCTGAAGATGTTGAGGTTCTCTTTGGGAGTGAGACGGTTGGACAGGATTAGGAACGAGTACATCAGAGGGACGGCTCATGTTGGACGTTTGGGGGGACAGAGTTAGGGAGGTCAGATTAAGATGGTTTGGACATGTTCAGAGGAGGGAGAGTGAGTATATTGGTAAGGGAATGTTGGACATGGAGCTGTCAGGCAGGAGGCAAAGAGGAAGGCCAAAGAGGAGGTATATGGATGGAATAAATGAGGATATGAAGCTAGTGGGTGCAAATGTTGAGGATGCAGAAGATAGGGACAGGTGGAGAGAGATGATTCGCTGTGGAGACCCCTGAAGGGAAAAGCCAAAAGAAGATTTATCCCTAACATTTACAAGTAGCTAGTTCCTAATATCAATTAACCATAGCATCTAGGAACACTTTTTGTTTCTCTCTCTCTTTATGCTACTGAGAAACTAAAAAGCACTGACACTGGAGACTCCTTCCATAAATGTTAAATCTCCTAATGAATTATAATCATTTTGAATCCTTGTGAATGAATAGCTGGTGTAAAGTATTAGACCATTAAAGAAAATTAATCAACACCGTCTGACCAATCAGAATGGAGAATTCAACAGCGCAGTGGTCTAAAGCCCCTTACCAAATAAGGACCTCTGCTAAAAGCAGTGAGAGTGACAGCGTCGCTGCATCTGATTTGCTCATTCCAGCATTGTAGCTCACCACTATGGTCAAGTTAATCAGCGTAGCGATGGATGTCCACGTCGCGTACACGGCCAGGCCGTTCTGAACCTAGATCGAGGAAGCAGATAAGCATTAAAAGCGTTTGATGACCAGGTCATAAAGCAGATGCCTTGATGTCTCATGCTGAATATCTTACCAGAATACGAATGCACCAGAGATCCTTGTTGTGATACTTGTATAACCAGGCGCTGTTTTCTTTAAGACCACGACAGGAGAAAAAAATCATTGTGTAGTTTGTGAAGGCAACAAAAGCAAGAAAGATCAATGCTGCGATCATCACCCTGTCAGAGAAAAGAAAATCACTTTCAGTCAGTCACTTTTAATGAGGTCATCATTTAGCGGCAGGTCTTGCGTCACCTCTGTAGAGATGAGATGAGAGAGATAAGATGAGATGAGAGATAAAGCAAGAGATGAGATAAAATGAAAGATGAGATGAAAGATGAGAGAGATAAGAGGGATGATACAAACTAGAGATGAGAGAGATAAGATGAGAGATAAGGGAGATGAGATGAAATGAGATGAGATTAGAGAAATGAGATGAGAGGAGATGAGAAAAGAGACAAGATAAAAGAGATAACAGAGATAAGGGAGATGAGACAAGATGAGATGAGAGTTGAGAGTTGAGTCAAGAGCCAAGTCAAGAAGCTTTCATTGTTTATTACTGATGAGAGAGATAAGAAAGATGAGGTGAGATAGGATGAGATGGGATGGGATGGGATGAGATGAGATGAGATGAGATGAGATGAGATGAGATGAGAGAGATAAGGGAGATGAGATGAGATGAGAGAGATGAGATGAGATGAGATGAGAGAGATAAGATGAGATGAAATGAGATAAGGGAGATAAGATTTGATAAGATGAGAGAGAGACAAGGGAGATGAGATGAAAGAGTTAAGGGAGATGAGATGAGATGAGATGAGAGAGATGAGATGAGAAAGATAAGATTTGATAAAATAAGAGAGATAAAGGAGATGAGATGAAAGAGTTAAGGGAGATGAGATGAGATGAGAGAGATGAGATGAGAAAGATAAGATAAGAAGGAGACAAGATTGATATGACTGATATCAACAGAAATCAAGAATATAACAGAATACAATAAATAAAAACAATAAAATAAATCAGTTTAAATCAGACACTTACTCTCTGTCCCACAGCAGAAGCCAGCTAATGTTAAACAGAACATTCAGGATCCAGCAGATGAAAAAGCCGTACGTCAAAACCGAGTGGCTGCAATACATCGGTCCGAAAGCATTCCTGGAACAGAAATCACACCTCAGACTCCATTACAGCAAGAACCGAACATTCTCCTGCTTTCTTTTTTTTTTTTTACCTTCTCTAAATGGACATTTACCTTCTGAATATAGTAGACACAATGTAGATAAGCATTGCAGTTAACCAGAAATAGATGACACCCCAGATCGAGAAGGTCCATCCGGACGGAGTGATTTGTGTGTTGTATGTGTCAGAGATGTTCGCGGTCGTCTTCAAGAAAGGACCTGAAAGAAAGGAAACAACACAGTGTGTTTAATAACATAATGATTATTAAATAATACAATTAGTCATCATCTTTTAACTGAAACAAGTGGGAGAGCATGGAATTCAATCCCAGCATGTGAAGATTAATGGAAGAAACTACTGGGACAATTCAACCCACCAGCACGCCCTCTGGTGGTCTGGCAGTGAATTTGTACCAGGAGTTTCTTACAGTTAAGAGCTCAGCACTAGCAGTTCAGGGATTCAAACATATAACCCATATAACCTTCTGTCCAGTAACAAACACTTAAAGTTAATACCAATCTTATTTATTTATAATGTGTAATAAATGGATTATTACAGACTGTTAATTCACAAGATTTCTGGCATATGTAGTAGGTCCAGCTAATACTAATTGGATTAATTTCTATTATACGATTATGCAACATTAGAGATGATTAAGATGAAAACAGACATTTAAAAACAAACAAACAAACAAACAAATAAATGAGCAAACTAGATAGATAGATAGATAGATAGATAGATAGATAGATAGATAGATAGATAGATAGATAGATAGATAGATAGATAGATAGATAGATAGATAGATAGATAGATAGATAGATTCACTCCAGTGACGGCCACTTGTACCTTAAAAGGTATAGTTTTGTAGCTTTCTTTCTGAGAGTGTATATCTACAGCACTTGCAGAAGATGCATTTTAACATATTCTTCTAGAAATAAAGTCATTATTAATCTGCTGTCTTACCCGTCCCTCGTGCAGAGAGGATGTTAAACGTGATCCCGGCTATATAGACCACAACCGAGATTACTATAACAGCTATACGGGTGATGCTATGGGCTCCCATTATTGCTGAAACACAGAAGAAAAGAGAAAAGCCTTTAGACCACAGTCAACATTACAAAACATAAGATTACACGCAGACATATAAGAATGGTGTAAGAAAAGCTGACTGAACATACTAAAGACCAGGCCATAATTATAATAATACCTATTATTATTATTATATATCATTACATTACATAATCTAGAACATAGATCATTTCTTACCTGCTTTGTAGGTAATGTAAAGAAAAGACACTGTACTAGGTGTTGGTTCAGTTTTATATACCGGCGTGGGTTAGGTAACCACTTTCCATTCATTTGACAAGTCACGTGACTTTGTTATGTATTCCTGTTACTTAACCTTGGCGCAGAGGATTATATAATTTACACAATTCATACAAAATGACTTGATTTCTTCTTGATTTCATTTTTTTTTTTTTTTCAGTTTTGGAGTACAAAGAAAAGCTTCAGTCTGTCATTTCTAATTATTGATTGTTTGATTGATTGATTGATTGTTTTTAAAAGACCCAAATCAAAATGTTAGACTTGCATAAGCGCTCATTACGGTACAAAATCCATGTCTCTGGTGATAACTCTTCTAATCTGACCTATTCTTTGTTAACTTTTGAAATGGTGAGTCTAGTCCTTAGACTTGTTTTGGTGATTTCATTCAACTCCAATGAAGCTCCTCTGATGCTTTTTCTTTTTAATATAATACATGATTATGATATTATAATATGGTTTACTTCAGTTGCGGTGATTTGTATAGAGTCTGAGGTGACTGCGAGTCTGGAAACTTTTTATATATAGCTTTTATATGCTTCTCTACACTTCTCTGTGCCTGACACACCCTTTTAGGGATTAGGGATTGATACAAATAAAATTAAATATATGTCTAATATTAATGTTGAACGTTTTTGTACTATATGTCTTGTGTACTGTAAAGTTGCTTTGAGACAACGGCCAGTGTTAAAAGCGCTAGACAATAAAATTTAATTAAACTCACTCTCATCGTCCCCTAGTGAGAAAACTGATTAATTAAATCCACAGGAACTTTTATAATAGTAAGCGAAACTTATTATGTAAAGGTATAAGACTAGCTGACTATAGTTAAAAAAAAAAAAAACACTTCCAACTTCCAATAGTAATGATGCTGATATAATAATAATAATAATAATAATAATAATAATAATAATAATAAAATATGTTTACACATTTTAAATAAATAATTTAGCATATTTAGATTATAAATATCTGCATTCCCATGATCTATACTTAAACAGGATAAAGAAAGATTTCGACATATGTGAGTATGGGCCACACAGTCCTCAACTTTAATAATTGTAAGCGAAAATTATAGTTAAAAGGTATAAGACTAGCTGAAACGCTACCTAATAATAATACTAATAATAATACTACTAATAATAATAATAATAAATAAAAAATATTTTTACACAACTTTTAAATAAATAATTTAGTCTACAAAATATGCGATGTGTTATCTATCTACACTTCAGATTACTGATATCTGCATTCCCATGATCTATACTTTAACAGGATAAATAAAGACCTCGACCTATGGGGGTATTAATTGCGCCCTCTAATATTTCATTGACGCTCTGCTGAAGTTGGAGTTTGCATGTTCTCCCTGTGCCTGCGTGGGTTTACTCCGGTAACAAAGACATGTCCATTAGGTTGATTGGTAATTCTAAATTGCCCATAGTGTGAGTGTGTGTGGTCGTCTGTCTATATGTGTGGCCCTGTGATGGACTGGTGACCTGTCCAGGGTGTACCCCTGCCTTTCGCCCAATGTGTGCTGGGATAGGCTCCAGCAGATCCCCGTGACCCTAATTAGAAATAAAGCGGGTATAGAAAATGGACGGTTGGATAGATTTCTCTTTTGTCTCTGGCGCCCTCTAGTGGCTACAGGCGGACTGCAATTAGATCTTTGCTACAATAATACAGAAAATCACCATATCAACCCGACAAACTTCTAAAGAAATGTCTTCAAAGCCGTGAGACTGTGTATTAAGGGCGAGATCTAGCATCATGATTGGCTGGATATTCTCTTTAAGGGCGGGATCTAGGCTAGTGATTGGCTGGATATTCTTTTTAATGGCGGAATATAGCCTTATGATTGGCTGGATATTCTCTTTAAGGGCGGGACCTAGCTTTATGATTGGCTGCTCTGTATGTACCTTTCTTATTTCGCTTTAACACGGAAGTGTTGAATTTGGTCGTTGTTTTGTTTGGCACGTATTTCCTGTCAGATCATTTTTGGGAGTGGCATCAGGGCTTGGGGAACATTAGACCAAACTATTCCATCTACTTCTACTTCCAGACAGAGAAGATGCCTTTGTTGTGCGGAGGGACCACCGAGGCGAAGGACGCCAATGAAGAAGTGCAGAAGATCTGTGATGAGGTTGGTTTGTTTTTGTTGGACTTTTTTTAGTTTGGAGTTCACTGCATGCCAAGCTTTCTACAAAATAGATGCATACTGCAAAAAGTAAAAGATACACACATATAATCATGTGTATAGTATATTTTCTCCATGTCCTGACTCTGATCCAAAAAGTACATCACACCTTTGGTTCAGGTGTACGATTTATAGCAAATTACTGGTTATTTATAATGACACTGTTAGGGCGGATTGGCACGTGAGTTCACTTGCGAGAGGGAGAGGGAGGGAGGGAGAGAGAGAGAGAGTCAGCCAAAGGTTATAAGGAGTCATATAGATGAATCACAGCAGTCATAAGTCGACTGTTTTCGAAATCGCAGATGAAGGCTCTCGCGGAGGAAAAAGCCGGAAAAAAGTTTGACGCCTTCACCGCTAAATCTTACAAGACACAGGTGGTAGCTGGGACGAACTATTTCATCAAGGTAGGACACAAAGGAATGTGTAGAATTTGTATTTCATTTCCACAGACTGAGCTCACAATGTGCTTTCATGTGCTTTTCAGGTCCATGTGGGCGGCGAGGAGTTTGTTCACCTGCGTGTCTATAAGATGCTGCCATACGCTGGAGAAAAACTGGAACTTCATGGAATACAGACACCCAAAGCCCATCATGATCCCATCGAATACTTCTAAGACTGACCGTACCGCTGAAATTACTACTGTACAGCAGAGAAGCAGTAATAAGGCTTACTAAACAGGGGTGGTGCTTGAAATTGTGTAACATTCGGCATGTCACTTGCTTCGAACTGACAAAGTTGTAATTCCTGAACTGACGAACATAGCTGATTCTTTTATTAAATAAAAATATATTGTGTTTACATTTACAGTCACTTTATGTTTTACAATAGTCTACAGTATGTTTTCATTTCCTTCTTGAAGAATGCAACAGCTATAATGCTTGAAAAACTGATGGAAAGAATAAACATTGATACATGAAAAAGAAGAATAATCTGTGAGTGTGATATGAAATGAGTCAGGACTCTGTTGGCTTTCAGTCCTGAGACATGTGTTTTTCCCTCTTTATATCCATCCATCCATTTTCTATACTCACATTATTCCTAATTAGGGTCACGGGGATCTGCTGGAGCCTATCCCAGCACACACTGGGCAAAAGGCAGGGGTACACCCTGGACAGGTCACCAGTCCATCACAGGGCCACACATATAGATAGACAACTACACACACTCACTCCTATGGGCAATTTAGAATTACCAATCAACCTAATGTACATGTTTTTGGAAACCGGAGTACCCGGAGTAAACCCATGCAGGCACAGAAACCACACAGAAAGGCCCCTGCCTGTTCAAACCTGGGATTTTAAACCAGGACCTTCTTGCTGTGAGGCAACAGTACTAACCACTAAGCCACCATGCTGCCCTCCTCTGTATATCCTTACACAGAATTTTTTTATTTGTTGAAGATAACACCTTCACTCATTTTAGCTACTTATGAACAAACATACTTGGAGCGTCTCAGAGAGCAGAAATGGGTTTGATATCACCATTTTCTATATCACCCCTAGTAGGCTAGGAAAAAAACAGAAATACTTATAAAACACTACAAATGCTTAAAGCTCTAAATGTCTACTTTCATCAATATTAAACAGGACTGTGTACTGGGACATGACAAAGATATTCAATACTGAACCCCCGCCCCCGAGTTGCTATGGAAACTAATAATAAAGGGATGAAGCACATGGTCAGTGTTTGAGGAAATTGCTAGGGTTTGCGGTCACATGGTGTTTTGCAATCTTGACAAATAATCAGCGTAATGTCTTCTTAAATATGACACATGATGCATTGCAGCCTTTAGGGAAGTGTGGTTTAAGATGATGCACGCTAATCCGTTTTTTCTATTACAAATAATCAGTGTCTGATCAGGGAATATATGCGTATCAGGTGGGAGCCAGTTGAGTGGTGGCTCAAGTGGTTAAGGCTCTGGGTTGTTGATCGGAAGATCAGGGTTCAAGACATTACGCTGATTATTTGTCAAGATTTCAAAACACCATGTGACAGCAAACCTTAGCAATTTCCTCAAACAACACTGACCATGTGCACCACCAAGCTCCACTGTTGGGCAATTGAGCAAGGCCCTTAACCCTTTCTGCTCCAGGGGTGCTGTATCATAGCTGCTCTGACTAGTTAAAAAAACTCTTCCAATAATAAAATATTTTTAAATAAATAATTTAGCCTACAAAATATGCGATGTATTATCTATCTACACTTCATATTATTGATATCTGCATTTCCATGATCTATACTTACACAGGATGAAGAAAGACCTCGACCTATGGGGGTATTAATTGCGCCCTCTAATATTTCATTGACGCTCTGCTGAAGCTGGAAGTGTATAATTTTTTCTTTTGTCTCTGGCGCCCTCTAGTGGCTGCAGGCGGACTGCAATTAGATCTTTGCTACAATAAGAATAAGGCGTTTTACACAAGTGTCTGCAGAAATGCGGGTACTTCCTATTACAATTAAATAGCTAATTGCAACAAATCAAATTTAAGGTCATTTTTGCGTACCAGGATATTAAACAATATACTTTAAAATAGGTTCGAAGACAATTTAGCGCAATCGATGGAACTAATATCAGTATAAATGACAGTGAAAATACAGGCAAACATTAGCGTCTCATAAACTCAAATGAAGTTGTGATTTTTGTACTTTAACTAGTCATAACATTTAATTGCACAGATTCTTCATTTGTGAAGAATGAAATGTGACAAATAAAAAAAGAAAGGAAAAAAAAAACCGCTTAAAAATACATGGACATAGGGACCAAAGTTCGCGGAATTATTTTCCAGAGTTCTGTTTCTGGCTGTCGAGATTTCGCGGCGGTACTGCCCAAAAAGCTTTAATGTCCAAAAATAAATAAAAACAAAAAAGTAAATAAATAAACATCGATTAAAAAAAACCTGGCTGGAAGTGTTGATTTTTGGTCGTGTTTTTTGTTTGGTACGTATTTCCTGTCAAATGATTTTTTGGAGCAGTATCAGGGGTTATATTCAGCGTGTCTGCTTACTTCGGGAGAGCTTGGGGACATTAGACTACACATTTCTATCTACTTTTACTTCCAGACAAAGAAGATGGCTAAGTGCGGAGGGACCACCGAGGCGGAGGTCGCCATTGTAGAAGTAAAGATCTGTGATGAGGTTGGTTTGTTTTTGTTGGACTTGTTTGGAGTTCACTGCATGCAAAACATTCTAGAAAATAGATGCATACTGAAGGTAAAAATAAAAATAAAAGATATACTCTTTCATGGTGCAACTCAAGCAGAAAAGAATGATGTGGTTTAATCTGTGTCTTTTAATTTGCGTTTATTTTCTCCATGTCCTGACTCTGATCGAAAAAGTACATCATACCTTTGGTTCAGGTGTACGGGTTAGAGCAAATTACTGGTTATTTGGAGCAATAATGACACTGTTAGGGCGAATTGGCACGCGTGAGCTCATGTGAGTTTCCATTGTTAAACAGTTTTCTTTTGAAGGTTGAAGAGAGAGAGAGAGAGAGAGAGAGAGAGAGAGAGAGAGATGATCTATTTTTAAACAGGATAAATAAAGACCTCGACATGTGGGGGTATGGGCCACACAGTCCTCAACTTTAATAATAGTAAGCGAAACTTATAGTTTAAAGGAATAAGACTAGCTGACTAGTTAACTTCCAATAATATTAATATTAATAATAATTTTACACATTTTTAAATAAATATTTTAGCCTACTTAAATGTGTCAAAATATGGCACATACACTTCAGATTATAGATATCTGCATTCCCATGATCTATTAAACAGGATGAATAAAGACTTCGACATCTGGGGGTATGGGCCGCACAGTCCTCAACTTTAATAATTATAAGCGAAACTTATAGTTTAAAGGTATAAGACAAGCTAATTAGTTTAAAAAAACACTACCAAGTAATAATAATGATGTTGATGATGATGATGATAATAATAATAATAATAATAATAATAATAATAACATTTTTTACACATTTTTTTTTATAAATAATTTAGCCTACAAAATATGCGATGTGTTATCTATCTATACTTCAGATTATTTATATCTGCATCCCAAGATCTATACTTAAACAGGATAAAGAAAGACCTCGACCTATGGGGGTATTAATTGCGCCCTCAAATATTTCATTGATCACCGCTGAAGCTGGCGGTTTATACTTTTTTTTCCCCCTTTGTCTCTGGCGCCCTCTGGTGGCTGCAGGCGGACTGCAATTAGATATTTGCTACGATAACAGAAATACAGCGTCTCATAAACTCAAATGAAATTGTGATTTTTGTACTTTAACTAGTCATAACATTTAATTGCACAGATTCTTCATTTGTGAAGAATGAAATGTGACAAATAAAAAAAAAAGAAAGGAAAAAAAACGCTTAAAAATACATGGACATAGGGACCAAAGTTCGCGGAATTATTTTCCAGAGTTCTGTTTCTGGCTGTCGAGATTTCGCGGCGGTACTGCCCAAAAAGCTTTAATGTCCAAAAATAAATAAAAACAATAAAGTAAATAAACATCGATTAAAAAAAAAAAAAAAAAAAAAACTTACTGCAGGTATTGATTTTTGGTCGTTGTTTTGTTTGGCACGTATTTCCTGTCAGATCATTTTTGGGAGTGGCATCAGGGGTTATATTCCGCGCGTCTGCTGACTTCAGGAGAGCTTGGGGAACATTAGACCAAACTATTCCATCTACTTCTACTTCCAGACAGAGAAGATGCCTTTGTTGTGCGGAGGGACCACCGAGGCGAAGGACGCCAATGAAGAAGTGCAGAAGATCTGTGATGAGGTTGGTTTGTTTTTGTTGGACTTTTTTTTAGTTTGGAGTTCACTGCATGCCAAACTTTCTACAAAATAGATGCATACTGAAGGTAAAAAAAATAAAATAAAATAAAAGATGTAAAAAGACTCAAGCAGAAAGGAATGATGCGGTTTAATGTGTGTGTAAACACTTTAATTAGTGTACATATTCTCCATGTCCTGACTCTTATCCAAAAAATACATCACACCTTTGGTTCAGGTGTATGGTTTATAGCAAATTACTGGTTATTTGTAGCAATAATGACACTGTTAGGGCGGATTGGCACGTGAGTCCATGTGAGTTTCCAGTGTAAAATAGTTTACTTTTGGAGGGGGGATGGGGGAGGGAGGGAGTCAGTTAAAGCTTATAAGGAGTCATATAGATGAATCACAGCAGTCATAAGTCGACTGTTTTCGAAATCGCAGATGAAGGCTCTCGCGGAGGAAAAAGCCGGAAAAAAGTTCAGCACCTTCACTGCTAAATCTTACAAGACACAGGTGGTAGCTGGGACGAACTATTTCATCAAGGTAGGACACAAAGCCATGTGTAGAATTTGTATTTCATTTCCACAGACTGAGCTCACAATGTGCTTTCATGTGCTTTTCAGGTCCATGTGGGCGGCGAGGAGTTTGTTCACCTGCGTGTCTATAAGATGCTGCCATACGCTGGAGAAAAACTGGAACTTCATGGAATACAGACACCCAAAGCCCATCATGATCCCATTGAATACTTCTAAGACTGACCGTACCGCTGAAATTACTACTGTACAGCAGAGAAGCAGTAATAAGGCTTACTAAACAGGGGTAGTGCTTGAAATTGTGTAACATTTGGCATGTTACTTGCTTCAAGCTGACAAAGTTGTAATTCCTGAACTGACGAACATAGCTGATTCTTTTATTAGATAAAAATATATTGTGTTTACATTTACAGTCCCTTTTTCATAAATGATCAGCAGTTACAGAGAACATATGAAGTGGTACTTGCTATTTTCTATATCTACAATATGTTTTCATGTCCTCATTAAAAAATGCAACAGTTGTAATGATTGAAAAATTGATGGAAAGAATAAACATTGATGCATGAAAAAGAAGAATAATCTGTGAGTGTGATATGAAATGAGTCAGGACTCTGTTGCTTTCAGTCATGAGTCATGTGTTTTTCCCTCTTTATATCCATCCATCCATTTTCTATACTCACATTATTCCTAATTATGGTCACAGAGATCTGCTGGAGCCTATCCCAGCACACACTGGGCAAAAGGCAGGCCTCCTCTGTATATCCTTACACAGAATTTTTTTTACTTGTTCACTCATTTTAGCTACTTATGAACAAGCACTTGGAGCATCTCAGAGAGCAGAAATGGGTTTGATATCACCATTTACTTTTGAAGATAAAAGCATTAGTGTGTTAAAAACTAACCATTATGGATTTGTCTGGAACTTTTCTATATCACCCCTAGTAGGCTAGGAAAAAAACAGAAATACTTATAAAACACTACAAATGCTTAAAGCTCTAAATGTCTACTTTCATCAATATTAAACAGCACTGTGTACTGGGACATGACAAAGATATTCAATACTGAACAATGACACGACAAAAACAGGTTCAAATTCCAGTGGAGAATCCTGAATGTTCAACAGTCAAGATATCGAACATTCCCTCAACCCCTGTTTTATCATTTTCACACTCATACATACAGATATAGACAGAGGTGGGATTTTCTTTGGATTTACATGATATATATACGTTAAGTTACATATTTATTTCTTCTTCTTCTTCTTCTTCCTTCGGCTTTTCCCTCTCTCCATCTATCCCTGTCTTCTGCATCCTCAACACCTACACCCACTAGCTTCATATCCTCATTTATTCCATCCATATACCTCCTCTTTCACCTTCCTCTTTGCCTCCTGCCTGGCAGCTCCATGTCCAACATTCTCCTACCAATATACTCACTCTCCCTCCTCTGAACATGTCCAAACCATCTTAATCTGTCCTCCCTAACTCTGTCTCCTCAAACGTCCAACATGAGCTGTCCCTCTGATGTACTCGTTCCTAATCCTGTCCAACCGTCTCACTCCCAAAGAGAACCTCAACATCTTCAGCTCTGCTACCTCCAGCTCTGACTCCTGTCTCTTCCTCAGTGACACTGCCTCTAAACCGTAAAGCATGGCCAATGGTCTCACCACTGTCCCCTTGATTCTCGCTAAATATTTTTCTATCACAAAAAACTCCCGACACCTTTCTCCACCCATTCCAACCTGCCTGCACTCGCTTCTTTACCTCTTTCCCACACTCTCCATTACTCTGGACTGTTGACCCCAAGTACTTAAACTCCTGTACCTTCTTCACCTCTTCACCCTGTAATCTTACTGTTAAGTTACATATTTATTTATGTGTTGTTAATCACTACATGTTTATTCTGCATTAGTTATAAACCTGACAAGAAATGAGCTTCTGCTGACAAACCTGTAACATAAATCAGCCATGTTCCTGAGTCTTCATTATTAAGATCTATCCATCAATGTGTCCATTATCTGTTTAATACAGATAAAGAAATGGAAATGGAAGGCCACCTTTGTTTTTCCACCCCGAGTTGCTATGGTAACTAATAATAAAGGGATGAAGCACATGGTCAGCGTTGTTTGAGGAAATTGCTAGGGTTTGCCGTCACATGGTGTTTTGCAATTTTGAGAAGTAGTCAGCGTAATGTCTTCTTAAATATGACACATGATGCGTTGCAGCCTTTAGGGAAGTGTGGTTTAAGATGATGCACGCTAATCTGTTCATGTCAGAATTCCTGATGGAATGATTGAGCACTAATGTGCAGATCTTATTCTTGAAGTTTTTGATACATGAACCAGTTTACACACTTACTGTATAGTAGAAATGAAATCATGGAAGATGTGGAGCTAAACCGGTTCTTATATTGTTCACAGTTATTTACATTCATCCCCAGTCTTTTTTTTTCTATTACAAATAATCAGTATTTGATCAGGGAATATATGCTTGTAAGGTATGAGCCAGATGGGTGTGGGCTCAAGTGGTTAAGGCTCTGGGTTGTTGATCAGAGGACTGAGGTTCAAGCCCCAGCACCACCAAGCTCCACCGTTGGGCAATTAAGCAAAACCCTCTGTGCTCCAGGGGTGTTGTATCATACCTGCTCTGACCTCAACTGGGATATGCAAAGAAAAAAATTCCTCTGTAATGTATTTTTGGAGATAATAAAGGCTTCATGCTCTTATGATATGTTTAGATTACGTGAGCTGGAGTCCATTTTTCCGACTTGGAAAGTGGAGCAGACGATTATTAATTTCATTTGCATTCATGGAAGGAGTCTCCAGTGTCATCCCAGTCACGCTCAGATGTAAAGCTTCCAGTATTCAGACATTACATAGAGTTTGTTTCTTTATATGACAAGCTTTTTTGCCTAACTGACTTCAAGAATAAAATAGAATCAGGTAAAGGATCGAGATCGTCATGGCTGTAAACCTCTTATCCGCTAACTATAACTATAATTGGGTTCAAAAGCATGACTCTACAGAAATAATGATTGATGATGAGGTTTGGTGTATTCTTAAAATCAAAAACCTGTTCATCACCTGCTTTACCAGAACACCTTCTTCAGTAGGTTCATTCAGTATACTGTAGCATTAAATGAATAATAATCACTTTTGTTCACAGGGTCTCACAATCACAAACAGAACGGTCTGATATTTGTTCCCAGTCTGCTCTCAGCGTCCTGGGGTCATACTTGAACTCATATTTTGTCGCCATTCCAATGTACTTCAATTCACACATTGATTCAGCTGATCAGCTTACACCTCACTCAACGTCCTGGATGTAAGCCTCATAACAGGTCTGTTTTAAGTAGCTTTTTTTTGTCACGTAGACATTACTGGACTGTGAAATTCTTTCTTCGCATATCCCACCCTTGGAGGCTGGGATCAGAACACAGGATCAGCCATGATGCAGCGCTGCTGGAGTTGGGCCTTGCTTAAGAGCCCAACAGGGGGCAGCTTGGTGGTGCTGGGGCTTGAACCCCAATCTCCAAGTCAATGACCCAGAAATTTAACCACTTGAGCTACCACCACCCCCAAACCCAGACTAAGGATCGCAACGTGAACCCAGTCAAAGGCCAAAAAGCCAGACTAGCGAACACAAGAGATCTTAGCCAAAAGTTATAAATGTGTATTAGCTAATAATGTATGGTAAGGAGACGTTTACATAACGTTTGTTGCTTCATTTCAGCACTTCCAGTCATAGGAATAGAATGATTTAATAAATTGTAAATACAAGACAAGATTGTTGTGAAGTGAAAGGAATGAAACACATTTACAGGACAAAATATTCCTCTTTGTTGTGGTAACAAGATTTCGTGCCAGGCTCAATCACACCACCCTGAGATGCTTAGTTCCCCAAAAACACCACAAACCTCAGGTGTTTTTTTCAGACAAAAGAAAACAAAATAAAATAAAACGAAACAGTCCAACCAAAGTAACTGAACTTTTTCTGTAATCATAACACGGCATTAAAGCAAAGATCTTGTTATTGCTTTCGGGTTTCAAGTGCAGAAAACCCCATATAAAAGGTTTGTTTTTAGTAAGCTGATTTAGTAAGCAGTACAAGCTATAAGATTTTCACTGTTTGAGAACTAAGGTTTTGGTCAAGCCTCATGCTGAGGAACAGGCTGAACAAAACATGTGGCATCTTCACTGATAAACCCTAGAAGACATAGCTTTCTGCAGGGCTAAACTCTAAGTCTTCTAAAATCCCAAATTAATACACTTGAACCTCTTATTATCAAATAATAACTAGTCTCTGATGGTCTTGTCAGACCTGTGGGTGCTGAGGACTTTGTTCATGTGTGAGTCAAAAAAGCTGAAATTTCAGGGAATACAAACTTCATTAAGACAGACACACAAACATGTACAGACAGGGATGCTGTTTGAGTTTGTTATAAAAAAAAAAAAAATTGGCAGAAATATATACTTCATTTATATTTGTTCCTCTGGGAGATGAAACTTATGCAAATATATTGGTTTCTGTGGGCTGTTCATCTGAATTTCCAACAAATATCCAGTCAGTAAAGGTTATTTAACACTAGAGTGAGGACAGGACAGGACAGGACAGGGAGGTTTATACTTTGTGGTAATTTTTTGGCAGAAACTCAACTTCATTAAAAGCAATTATAAAAGGACTTTAAAATAACTTTGGTATGAGATGGAGAGATCACTTCTGTGCAATCGTAATATGTAACTTCTGGGTTGTGACTTTATGTTGTGTCACATCTCACCACACAAAATCTCTGATTGCTTTTTTAGGAGTGTTTTACTCCTTACTTATATGAGACTGTTAAAGCTTTAATCCTGGAAGCGGGTCTCTGGAGAATATGACCAGGATTGCAGTACCTTCATTTCTTAAGCTGTTACCTGGTTCCAAGGAACTGAAAATTGGATGCACACCAGAATACACACCCAAACACACCTGTAATTCAGGTTGCAATGTAAACTATAAAAAGAGATTAGAACTAACACACGCTGGTGACTGGGGATAAAAATAAATGTTCATAAAAATCCATTTTTTGTTCAACAGGTTGTATGAAGAGCAGAAGTGACTGTAGAAACACAGGAGTTCAGACTAGCAGTGAGAATGACTGAGGGGTTTATAGAGATCGGACACAGCGGTTGGCGGTATCCCAATTCACTCCAGGTGCTATTCACACCCATCTGAGTGTCTACTGTAGATCTCTACAAAGGGCATGGATGTTTAATCGATCTAAGGGGGGATGTAGTGGATTCGACGTTGTTCGTTGAAAACCTGCCGTAGAATCGAATTACAAGTCAGAGCGTTTCTAAAGCCATCGAGCACTGAGAAGAAAAGTAAGATGAAGCCAGTGTATGTGAAGAAAAATAATACACAGTAATACAACAATCAGGCATAACATTATGACCAGTGACAGGTAACATGAATAAGACTGATGATCTCCTCATCATGGCACCTGTTAGTGGGTGGGATATATAAGGCAGCAAGTGAACATTTTGTCCTCAGTGTTGATGTGTTAGAAGCAGGAAAAATGGACAAGCGTAAGGATTTGAGCGAGTTTGACAAAGGGCCAAATTGTGATGGCTAGAGCACTGGATCAGAGCATCTCCAAAACTGCAGCTCTTGTGGGGTGTTCCCAGTCTGCAGTGGTCAGTATCTATTAAGACCTGTAAGTATCCTCAAGGTTGATGTGTTAGAATCTTGGTGCCAGATACCACAGCAAACTTTCAAGGAATCCAGTGGAGTCCATGCCTCGACAGGTCAGGGCTGTTTTAGCAGCAAAAGCGGGACCACAACACAATAGAAGGCAGGTGGTCATAATGTTAAGCCTGATCGGTGTAAGTCTTTGTTTAGCAGTAATAAATAAACACCTGTCTAAGGTAGAAACTGTAGCTCACAGCCAGTACACACAGGGTTTTAGTAAATATAACAAATATGTCTCGTAGAACAATTACTAAGGAAAAGTACATCTTTTAGGCTGTCTACATCCGATGTGGTTTTCGGTTCCTGAATTCAATCTAGCTCACTGTTGTACATACTGACATGCTTTTCTGTTCAACACAGGTGTAAAGATGTCATGATCAAAATCACCAAGCGTTTCCCCCATTCTGATGGTGGATTGAGATCTGATTGGATAACTGCATGAATGAGCAAGGGGACGTGTGTTCTTTGTTTCTGAATAAGGTGAAAAGTAACAGACAAGACAGAAAACAGTTCTCTCTCTCTCTCTCTCGCTCACACACACACAGAGACAGATAAATAAATATATTTTAACCTCTTATCAAATAATAACTGGTGGTGATGTACTGATGGTCACAGAGGTCCCTGTGGGTGCTGAGGACTTTGCTCACGTGCGAGTCAAAAAAGCTGGAATTTCAGGGAATACAAACCCCCAATAACCCAAGATGAGCACCGACTCTTTCTGAAACTATAGGCTTCATTCAAGACAGACACACAAATGTGTACAGACAGGGATGGTGTTTAAATTTGTATTGAAAAATGTAGAGCTTGTTATAAAAAAAATTGGCAGAAATATATACTTCATTCACATTTCTTCCTCCGGGAGATGAAACTTATGCAAATATATTGGTTTCTGTGGGCTGTCCATCTGAATTTCCAACAAATATCCAGTCAGTAAAGGTTATTTAACACTAGAGTGACAGGGCAGGGAGGTTTATACTTTGCTGTATTTTTTTTGGCAGAAGCTCAACTTCATTAAAAGCAATTATAAAATGATTTTAAAAAAAGCATGACATGTTTATTGGGAAAATAACTATGGTATGAGACGGAGAAATCCCTTCAGGAATGTGCGGTCATAATATGCAAAATGATCAACTTCTGGGTTGTGACTTTATGTTGTGTCACATCTCACCACACCCAATCTCTGATTGCTTTCCTAGAGCAGCATGCCCTCAAGTGTTTTATTCCTTACTTATGATACGGTTAAAGCTTTAATCCTGGAAGTTGGTCTCTAGAGAATATGACCAGGACTGTAGTACCTTCTTTTCTTAAGCTGTTACCTGGTGTCAATGAACTGAAAATGTTTTTTTTTTCCCCATTTCATATCCTTGGATGCACACCAGAATACACACCCAAACACACCTGGTTTCACCTGTAATTCAGGTTGCAGTGTAAA
The DNA here is from genome assembly GCF_019097595.1 of Hemibagrus wyckioides. NCBI lineage: Eukaryota > Metazoa > Chordata > Actinopteri > Siluriformes > Bagridae > Hemibagrus > Hemibagrus wyckioides. The sequence goes on along the minus strand of NC_080732.1, from coordinate 3,410,476 downwards.
CTATAAAAAGAGATTGGAACTAAAACACATGTTGGTGACTGGGGGGAAAAAAAAAATGTTTATAAAAATCCATTTGTTTGTACAACAGGCTGTATGAAATTACTGTAGAAACACAGCAGTGAGAATGAGAGGGGTTTATAGAGTTTGGACACAGCGGTGGCGGCATCCCAGTTCACTCCAGTTGCGATTCACAGCCATCTCAGTGTCTACTGTACATCTCTACACAGGGCACGGCGGTTTAATCGATCTTAGGGGGGATGTAGTGGATTCGACATCGTTCGTTGAAAACCTGCCGGAGAATCGAAATACAAGTCAGAGCATTTCTAAAGCTGTCGAGCATTGAGAAGAAAAGTAAGATGAAGCCAGTGCTTCACAGTAATACAACAATCAGGCATAACATTATGACCAGTGACAGGCGCCGTGAATAAGACTCATTATCTCCTCATCATGGGACCTGTTAGTGGGTGGGATATATTAGGCAGCAAGTAAACATTTTGTCCTCAAAGTTGATGTGTTAGAAGCAGGAAAAATGGACAAGCGTAAGGATTTGAGTGAGTTTTGACGAAGGGCCAAATTGTGATGGCTAGAGCACTGGATCAGAGCATCTCCAAAACTGCAGCTCTTGTGGAGTGTTCAGTATCTAGTGGTCAGTATCTATCAAAAGTGTCTATTAAGACCTGTGTGGCTAGCGAGTGTAGTTCACTGACGTGTCTGAATCAGGTGAAAAGTAACATAAGACAAAAAACTCTCTCTCTCTCTCTCTCTCTCTCTCTCACACACACACACACACAGATAATGAGCACTCGGACGTTCTGACCTTCAAACTGCGATCATTGATGACTTCTTCAACATTCAGCTCAGACTGCATGAGTTTTAACTACGAGCAAAAACACAAACACAAAAGAAAAGGGTACTCCTTATGCAGTGTGAAACAAAACCAATTTTCAATTCAATGTCCAACACTTACAGTTTAAAAAAAAGACTTAAAAATAGACAGAATGAACTAACCAACTAAAATAAACTCAGAACTAAAAGTGAACACTTCGCTGCATTTTCTGTGTGTGAAACCAATAAATATTCAAAAAGCAGCTATTTAAATCTGGGTATTCAAACTTAAGAAACAATTCTTAAAACCATTTTCCAATACTTGTACAAAAAAGGAACTGAAACGTTAACTGCAATGCTCATGAACATTTCTTGTGAAATGTGCTGGAACTAGTCTGTTGAAGTTTGTCTCCCCCTAGCGGCAAGTAGACAGATATGCACACAGTGCACCTCAGTAAATAAATACACAATCATTAGTAAATTAGTCCACAAGTAGAGTCAGGAGAGACATAACCCATCTTTTTAGATATGTACACACCAGCAGAGAACTACACAACCTCATTAGATATGTACACACCCGCACTTGGTATATTTGTGTACTTATAACTTACACATATGCAAAACACTGGTATTTATATATAATACACACATACACACAACCTACATAATCTTATGTAAACAACCTCAGTAAACATGAATGCATGTTTGGTAGCTATGTAAACAACCTCAAGAGGTTAAGAGGTGAGCCCACTACCTTGTTCTGTTCTTTCCTGAGTTGTTTGATGATTGATAGGTTGTCGCTGTCCTTCGCCCTCGCTTCACGTAACCTCCCGACAACTTCTGTAGTTTCTCTGATACACGTCTTAATTGCTTTATCTCTACTCAAATGGGACTCCATCAGCTGGAAGAGACATTCAGGACATTCAAAACCCACACACATTATCAGGTGTCTACTCATGCAAGCAAACACACGATCTGATTAAGTCTTGAACGATGTGTACTGATCATATTGTGCACTGAACAGCAAACATACAGACTCGTAGAGCTCTTTGCATGTCTGCGTGGCGTCCACTTTGCCTGAGAAGGACACCGTGGGCACGGTGGTGTTGAGAGCGTGGACAATCCTGTCATCGAAGGTACGCATTGCTTTTAAGACCTCCTAAAAGAGGGAAACATCATGAACATCATGAGTAGACCACATTTGACTGCAAATAGATTACAAAATTATTGACAAGACATGATAATTATTAGTGGTTAGCACTGTTGCCTCACAGCAAGACGGTCCTGGGTTCGAATCCCGGGTTCAAACAAGCAGGGGCCTTTCTGTGTGGAGTTTGCATGTTCTCCCCGTGCCTGCATGGGTTTACACCAGTTTCCTCCCACAGTCCAAAAAACATGTATATTAGGTTGATTGGTAATTCTAAATTGGAGTGAGTGTGTGGTTGTCTGTCTATATGTGTGGCCCTGCGATGGACTGGCGTCCAGGGTGTACCCCTGCCTTTTGCCCAGTGTGTGCTGGGATAGGCTCCAGCAGATCCCCATAACCCTAATTAGGAATAAAGCGAGTATAGAAAATATACCCTGTGTTAAATTGCCCCTTACACTGCTTTAGTTAATGAAAAATATATAAGATATATAAGCTGTTCACTGAGGTGGAAATAATGCAATGTCAACCTACATACTGTATATTGGCTAGAATCTCCTCTTTATCTCGGATTATCTCGAGAATAAAGAGTGAATTCAAGTTAACGTGACCAAACCTTCATTAAAACAACAACAAAAAAGGTTGTCATCGGTATAACTAACTGAGAAAGAGATTCGAATGAAAGACTAAATGCATTTTCCCCTCATGTCTCATGTGTATCCGTACACATGGGTCACATCCCAAATGCACGAACACACCGTCCCTACACAGGGCATGAAATAACGTATTCTACACCCTACTTAGTGCACTACATTTCCAGCAGGAGGACGTGTAGAACTCAGCCTTCATCAACCCTGTAACTGGATGAACCCTGTCTGTGTTCGGAGGCTGCACTTTAATAAATTTCACGTCAGTTTAACAACAACAAGCTGACAAGGATGGGCTTCCTATTCAACAGAATATATCTGTAGTTTAAAAAAAAGAAAAAAAGGCAAAGGAAAAGCTTTTACCTGAAACATTAAAAAGTCCTCACAATTCAGAGTACCACCGGGCGCCGCCATGATGACTGAAGGGCCCTCAAAACCTGTGAGGGTGATAGTTGTCCAACCAGTGCCTGCATTATATTGATGAAAGAATATTGCACTAGTTTGGTTGGTTAACCTGATAAACGTTTCGTGTTAATATATTTACTTGGAAATCAAACTGTATACGTTTCTCTAACAAGTGGGCAATATATATTTAAAGAAATAGAAGAAAATCACTTTAAGAAAGCATAATAATAGAGATTCATATATATATATATATATATATATATATATATATATATATATATATATATATATATATACATACTGTAAAAACAAATTATAATTAATATTTCAGATGTATACATGATTGTCGTTAAAAAATATTAATTTTTACATTTAGTAACACCTTTCTATTGTCCTTTTTGTACTTGAACGTCCTAAACAGGCGGTCTTGACTGACTACTAACAGTCTCCACAAGTGCTCGTTTAAGCAGATGTACCTTCACTGCAACTAAACGTTACAAAGTGTTTAGCACACCCATCTGTTAGATAAGAGTAAAATGTTAACGAAGTGTGTTGACTAAATGTCTGGCGGAAAACAAAAACCGAATGCTAAACCTTAGGTTGATACATACAGTATTAAATTACGTTTGTTATGAACGTTACAATGAACTGAAAAAGGACTATATGAAATAGCAAAGATTGTATTTTGTGCCATGAACACGCAAAGAAAATACAAAATGCATGATAAGTATGCTTGTTTTATGCACTTTTGTGTACATAGGATGACCACATTAGACTGAAACTCTTAGTAGAAAAAAAAACGTAACGAAGGAAATGTACACAATGTTGCTTGTGTAATTGGAAAACAGTGTATAACGCAGACTCACTGGACCAGTGAATGTAGCACACACAGGCTAGCCGAGCTGCGCACTTAACCAACACAACAAATGAGCTAGACTTGATTTGAGTGACGGGAGTGCAAAGTTAGCTTTTCTGTCTAGTCTTTTCGAAGATTTACGACACTGTATCTTTTCCTTTTAGTCGATGTTCAGAGATATTTAACTTAAAGTCATGATCTTCAACGCAATCAGCAGATCTCGTGCCGCTTTTGGTACTTTTGTAGGTGAGTAACACAGTATTGTCTGGTTATCTGCTTCCTTTAGACAACATCTGCTTCTATATATATATATATATATATATATATATATATATATTAGAGAGAGAGAGTTTCATATATTCTTCCTTCCAGAACTTAGAACTGTATATAAATTACAAGGTTCCTAGTTATGAGATGGGATCTTCTCCTTCTACATCTTCTTTGTCCTTTGACTGATGTGCATGTATTGATGAGATACATCTTTGTCCTACTTTAATATCTCTCATTCTTTTGATGGATGCAGTGTTTCAAACAATCCAGATTCCCCATCGTTTAGTGACGTCACTACTTCTAAAGAGGACACCATGTGCCCTAGTAGTCGCACATTTTTTTCTGACATAGGTGCCATGACATGGCATGACATAGCATGTTTCTTTGCTGTTGATCTCCTTCTCATTCTGTTTACCTTAGGCCAATTGCAGAGATCTGCACCAAAGTCAGCAAGCTGGAGGAGTTTGTGTAGTAAACCACATGAGGCACCTGCGCCAACACAAGGTTAAAACATTATTATATTTCTATGTTGATTAAAGTCTATTTATCTATTGAATTCTCTGAAGCTCAGCTCTGCTCATGAGGTCCTTGAGCAGAGGACCTCAGGGGATGTATTGTTGATTGATTTAGATTTAACATAACCTATGGATACCTGTAGACACAGCTGAGGCAATTTACAAGGTATATACACCACTCTGACTGAACATGATAACCACTGATAGGTGACATGAGTAATACTGATTATCTCATTACAATGGCAGCTGTCAAAGGGGTGGGATATATTAGGCAACAGTCACAGCTAAATTGACACAGCCTAGGGCTAAATTGTGATGGCTAGATGGCTGGGTCATAAAAAAAAAACACCTGATGTCATGTTGCACACTTTTTTTTTTTTTAACAGGTTGATCACCAATTTTGTCACTAGATTTAACGAAAACTAATAATTCAAAGGGTATTACTAAAGAGTATTTCTCTCGCTGTTTTCTGCAGCACAAAGAGCAGGGTTTAAAATGCCCGGCTACCGACCAACCGAGATGGACAAAAAGATACTGGTGTGGTCTGGACGCTTCAAAACCAAGGAGCAGATCCCAGAGCAAGTGTCGTAAGTGGCCATTTCCTGTTACATAACCAGATTAAACAGTGGCAATATCATGTGGCATTTATTCTGAAACAAAATGACTTCCCAGTGCATAAAGTTAATTGGTGTAATTTGAGATATCTGGGAAGAGATCAAAGAACAGACGTGGCTCATATAGAGAGCTGGACCTGTTCATTTGATGGGTTACAGAGACTTTATTATACATTAAAGTGATACAAAAGTCCTTCGTTCCTAAATATAGTCTTTGCTTTGGAATAGAAATTGTTTGCTTTTAAGTTAAAATGTTGTAACGTACAAGGATGGAGGCATGGCCTCTGTACCCGTCATGTCACAGTGAAGGAGTTGTGGCCTCTGTACCTGTCATGTCACGTCACAGTGAAGGAGGTGTGGCCTCTGTGCTTGTCATGTCACAGTGAAGGAGGTGTGGCCTCTGTACCTGTCAGTCACAGTAAAGGAGGTGTGGCCTCTGTACCTGTCATGTCACAGTAAAGGAGGTGTGGCCTCTGTACCTGTCATGTCACGTCACAGTGAAGGAGGTGTGGCCTCTGTGCCTGTCACGTCACAGTAAAGGAGGTGTGGCCTCTGTTCCTGTCATGTCACAGTGAAGGAGGTGTGGCCTCTGTACCTTTCAGTCACAGTGAAGGAAGTGTGGCCTCAGTACCTTACAGTCACAGTGAAGGAGGTGTGGCCTCTGTTCCTGTCAGTCACAGTGAAGGGGGCATGGCTGCTGTACCTGTCAGTCACAGTGAAGTCGTGGCTTCACACTCCTGAATTCATGCTACAAGAAACAGAGACTAAATGTTGGCTAGTTAAATGCTGTTCAGGAAGTGTATAAATGTAGGAATATTCCATCATTAAGCTCCTAGTAATCATTTTCCTCTCACTGGCAAAGAGCTGCAGTCATTGCTAAAGGCGGGCACGTGTCTGTATTGTGCAGTGTATGCATCATCTTTCAGATTTTCAACACTACTAAATGTAAAAGCATTTTTAACATGCAGTTTATAAACAGTCTGTTACTTATTTCCAGATTTGAGATGATCGATGCCGCCAGGAACAAAGTGCGTGTTAGGGCCTGCTATGTCATGATAGCTCTGACTATTGGAGGCTGCATCCTGATGGTCATCATGGGAAAACAGGTGTGTCATTCTTACCAATATACCTGTCTCAGTAATGCACTATACAGCTCTGACCCCAACGACACCATTAGCTAAACCTCCATATCAGTGGATATTACCTTAGATTATCATAGTAATCAACATGAATATCATAATTAAACTTTTTTTTTTCAATCTGTTCCATCCATAACACACATTTCTATTAGTCCATAACCCAGAAAATAATAATGATTCCTGTCCCTGCAGGCTGTAAGTCGCCATGACAACCTGACCAGCAGGAACATGGAGAAAAAGGCTCGGTTAAGAGAAGAGGCGCAGAGGGAGCTAGAAATGGCAGCATCTCTGACTGAGAAGAAGGCGCAGTGAGGAGTTTTCCGGGATCAGGAACACTAAAACTCTGTGACCATTCATGTTCACCATTCAAACAGCATAACTTATCCTGAAATAATCCTATAGCAGTACAGTCAAGTATTCCTGCACTCTTAAATAAATATCTGCACTGTTGATCGTCTGCTTGATTTTTGTTAATGTTGTTTTGTTATATTCAGGGTTCTTTGAGTAAAAAAAGAGAGATTAAATGAGAAGTATCCGTCATGTTATTGTCACTTTTTTTTTCTTACTCGGTTTTCTTTAGGTGATAATGTCATTCTTAGAGCAAATTTACTTTCTACTTCCTTGTCAATTAGATTAGTGGCAGATTTTTAAAACTGCCATGAGAACATGTTCCTAAGACCCTGTCTTTCCCACAAACTCACTTTCCACAGCATCTTTTTCATCTTCTGAAAGAAAATAAGTATCAGATCAGACCGATATCCAGAGCTCTGGTTAGGGCTGGGCAATATGACCATATAATATTGATATCATGATCAATTATGTCATAATATTCTTTTCAGAGATAGAGATCATAGTGATAAAATTTTTACAGATTTTGTATTTTCACTTTATGCAGAATTTATTTATTAATTTAATAAAAAAAACATATATAATGTCTATATATTATTATTTAATGCTATTTCATTTTTATTTCAAAATAAATGGGATTTAAAAAATTCTATATATATATATATATAATTTTTTAAAATGCTGTTTATTTTTTCTAGACATTAAAATCAAACAGGATTTATTTAAAAAAAAACCAATGCTACTGTATTTCTGGCACAATTTATTGTAATATTATACTGTGGTCGTGTGTTTCATTATATCATGATATGATATTTCTGTCATATCGCCAACCTTTAGCTCTGATGTTAGTAACATATAAAATAAATAAATAAATAAATACATTTTTAATGGTGCAGGTGTAAAATGTAAAACTTAAGAAATTGTAACAGATACTTAGCAAATGATTAGTAAATAATGATCTCAGGCAAGTACATCAGCTACCTGAAAAATATGGGTAACTTTATATTTATAAGGTTCATTTATTTGATTTTGGTTTCTTATCCTGAATCGAACCCTGACAGATGAAAGGGGACGTTGCAGGCTGATGAGAGTAATGTTTAAGTGCAGCTCAAACTGGGATCCCAAAGGGGGTGATTTTTGCTGATGTGGATGGCAACCCGGTGCTCATGCAGTGTCATGCAACACATTTACTTTATTAGCTTTATTAATCTTCATTATCTGCTTTTCGGGACCTCGTTAATTCTTAAACGACTTAATTTTCAGCAGTATTTTTTCCCTCAAATGTACTTAAATGGCTGAACAGAAATGGAATGAACAAAAAGATTAAAGAAACATTAGCATCCAACATCAATCTTCTTCAAAATATTAGTTGGATGCCAACCATCCAATCGTTTTCCATGTAGACGATGCACAATGGGTCAAGGTCGTAAGAATGCTCTGTTAAACAGGTCATTAAATGGACTACCTACCAGTTCTCTACACACTTCAGGTGCGTGATACAAACCACCTCCGTTCTGATTCACTGATCGATCTGATCATTAAGTCTACATGTGACAACATTTCCCCATGTTATTCACCAAGAGGCGCAGAAATGGAAAAGAGCACGGCCGCAGGATCTCATGAAACAGCATTTATGCAAATGGCTTAAACAGAACAGTTACACAATCTCAATACGACAGCAGTATTGAAAATGGAGAGCTGGTCATCTCTGGCTGGGAGAAAAACCCGACATTTAAAAAAAGAAAACAAACCTAGTAAACAAACTTGCAGCGCCGTTTTTTTTTTTTCTTTAGCAAACAAAATCGCCAGTATGCTTCAAGCTCAATTTTGGATTGATTTCTGCATGGTTTCGCCTTGTCTAAATTGCTGCTGGGTTGTAAATCTTAATTTCACATAAGGATTATGGCACAGTCGGTACTAACAGATTCCACCCCCAAAATAAGACGTGAAGAAATGTTTTTGTTTTCCTCATGTCACTCTAGTAAATAATGATATTATATGGGGTCATCTGAACTTGGGTCTGAGATTAGCAATATCAGTCATGTTAAAGTGTGTGTGTGTGTGTGTCACACACTGGGAAGCTAAGATTTCAGCTCACTAAATGTCATCGAGAGTCCGAGTAGTGGAGGAAGCTTCAGAAGGGCAAAGCTAATCGGCCATGAAATTTCACTCCGGTATTTAGTGTGTATAGTTCTGTAAAGAATGTCCTACGATCTGGGGCTGTGCACCGAGCACACACCTTCCTCGTCTCATTTCCTGAGGAGCGGAGAGCCAAGTACTGCACGGAAAGAAAGAAAAAAAAAATGGTTTCCATTCGAACCGAAGGAGTTGTGTCCTAAACATAAAGTGCTGCTGATGATAAAGGATGAGAATCGTATGGACTTGTCCTCTTTAAGTCCGAAGAGTCTGGAGCACAGGCTCGAGGAAGGGGGAAGAAAAAAAAAATTGAACACAGTTCGTCTTTGTCTCAGTGCGCAGGGAGATTCCGTCTCCCAGAAGGTGCAAACAAGTAATTGTAAGGAGCCTGCACAGTCGTCGTAGGAATGCATGAGAATGAAAGCAAATAAGTTCGATATTTCGAACACAGTCAGTCGCACACAGTCTGGACTCCTGTCTATGTCCGTCAGCAAGAGTTGCCTTTTAGTAGGCAGTCTGGGTCTAATGAGTAGAGAAAAGTGCTGAAGTATTTTCAGCCTTCAGGGCAGACTGGCCAAGTTGTGCCTCTCCGTTGTTGTTGGGTTTTTTTGTTTGTTTTTGTAATGCTCACTTCCACAGTCACACGGTCAGTCCAGTGTTTCTGAACGAATGAAAAAAGAATCGCGTACAGGCCGTCCGTCTCAAGACGTCCGTATTGCAACAAGGTCATACGTACAAGCAGTCGATACCCAGCTTCTAATCGACTCTTAGCTGGATACAGCGTTTCGTCTTTATGCTTGTTTATATTGGACGGGGAATCTTTTTTTTTTTTTTTTGAGTTCCGTGGTAGGAATTAATACAAGGTGGCCAAAATGGGAGTCTTTTCAAGAGTTCCAGAGCTGCTCAGGTGGTCATTTATTTGGATCAATCTGGTTCTATTTTCCTGAAGCCGTTCTTCAAAACCAGTGACAGCAGGTGTGAAGGGAGCAGGAAAGGTCAAGGTCAAGGTTAAGGGTGAGGTTAAGGAAGTCGACCAGCAACACAGGCTCTTGCAACGTCACACTCTTTATGATCAGTATAGATATTAATATTAACTCTCTCCGCTAGGGCTTTTCTGGTGCTCAGAGCTGGAAGCCCTCCATGGGAGCCTCACACTGCTGGAAAAGGAACTGCTGCTGCTGCAGGTCGACGGCAGGGGCCAGGGTGGGATCCTCGTCATCGGGGCTGAAGTAGCGCTCGATCAGGTCGAATGCCTTCTGGTAGATCTCCTGATTCTCGTGGCCTTGCAGGAACTCCAGCTTATCCAGGCCTGAGGAAAGGCGACAGGAAGCAAATGAGTCCTCAAAACGCACCAGAGAAATCTCTTGTGAGATTTAAAGATTTTAGGAAGCAGAAAACCTGAAGCCTGAATGTGCTGACTTACCGTATGCTTCCTCGATGAGAGCACAGTACGGGTTGATTCCTCCTCCTCCTCGCTTGGCCTCCAGTTCTCCCAGTCGGAGGATGTTCTCCAGGCCACTCAGTGCCACCTGCACAATCTTGGAGTCCATCAGGGTCAAAAGGTCACAGAGAGGCTTGATGCAACCCAGATCCACCAGATGCCTGTTTGAAATGAATACAAGTTTTAAGAAAATCCTATTCATTCTCCTTCTGTCCTGATGGATTCAGACATCCTTATTTGGGCATAATTTCCTTCACTTCAGTTGTATGCTTTTCTCATGCTGAAATGTTGTTGGAATCTACCTATATATGGGATGCAGTGTAACACTTTTTAAAATCACATCCAAGTTTTGATCTAAAATAAAAATCATTTTGCTGATTCCTAGCCCTAGCTTCCCACTAGACAGCAACAAAGTGACAGATCTTATATTTTCTATGTACAAACCACGATTATACAATAGAGACAGCAGCAAGCAACAAAATGACAATTAAATTCTATGCGGTTTAGATCTGCCACAGTAAATAAATATGATATAAACCAGACAGAACACGCCCCCAAGTGACAGCAGTGGGCGCTAGAAACCACACTAATGACTTTTTAATATTACGCTGATAATCTCATTCTTTCGGATCTCATTTTTATGAAGAATTGTCGTATCGCACCCTGAAGTGAGACAATGAAATAAAACAATCGGTAGCATTTACGTTTGCATGGTTTCATTTTATGCAATAGCGGACCTGATCTGCTCAGCAGAGCCACCGGACGTGGCATTGGTGATGGCCCACGCCGCCTCCTTCCTCGTCCTGAACTCAGCCACCTGAAGGATCGTGATAAGAGGAGGAAGCAAACCTGCATCTATCACCATCTAGAGAGTGAGGGAGAAAGAAAAACTCTTTAAATCAAGCACACACCTGATACATACATATCACAACCGTAGTCTATACTGCACCTGAGAGAGACACACCTGTATCTGTGCCCGGTTACCGGCAGTAATATTAGAGATTGTCCAACAGGCTTCTTTCTTAATGGACTCCTTAGGGCTACATAGCAGATGAAGGAGACTCTGAAGGGCAGAGCAGTTCAGGATCACCTGTTCAGGTAAAACACAACCGTTAAAAACAAATAAGAATAATTGGCAAGCTAAACACACTCCTAAAGGTGAAACTCATAAACCAGACAAGAGTAATTTTGTTTTTATTACCTGTGTCTGGACGTCATCTCCTGTGACGATGTTCCCTACGGCCCGAAGCGCAGGAGAGACAACCTTATAGTCCGAATGTCTACCAAAATAAATAAATAAATAAAATCACTGTTATCACGGCTAGTATATAGAGGATATGTATGTTGAGGAGACGTCCCTCAACAAATGAAGAACATCTGCTAATCTGAATTTAGCTTTTTAGTCTGCAATATTGAATCAAACACACAACAAAGTTGTGAAAGTGTGTGTAATATCTTACAGTAGCAGTTCCACCAGTCTGCGGCAGACACCCGAGTCTATAACGGCTTGGATCTTTTCATTGGGCCCATCAGACAGGTAGGAGAGCGCCCAGCATGCATCAGCCAGAATGTCTGTGTCATTCACAAAGAGCAGCCAGGAGAGCACGCTGAGGCATGGTGACACCTACACGCACACAGCAAACACACCTTTTACAATCACTCTACCACTTAAGTCAATATATCAAAGATTACACACCTAGTGTTACTTAAGATAGAGTATAAATCCAAAAGCCAGTAGTACATGCCCAATGTCAATCCACAATCCAGGTGTGTTAACCCGTCAGCAGTGGGTCTTACCTTAGTGAAATCTGGAGGTGGGTTCTTGCCTCTGCACAGATTAGACAGAGCCCACACTGCATTTCTCATCATGGTCAAGCGATTCTGTTTGGTCAAGAGCCTGTAAACAGGACACAGTTCAATTCATGCAAACAACAGTGTGACAGATTTATATAATTATGCACTAGCTATAAAGAAAACATATTCTGTTAATAAAATGGCGAGCACTGCAGGGGATTGTAAAGTTAGGTGCAGCAGCATATAAAATAAAGATACAACTGATCTTAACCCAGGACAAAGAGGTAAATTCGGGACACTTGGCAAAGAAACCTACTGTATAAGTGAGGGAAGGATGTTGCAATCCAACACATAGTCTCTGCACTCTGTGCTGTCTCCTGCAATGTTCCCTAACGCCCACACCGCCTGCACAGAAACAAAAGACCATGAGGAAATGAGAGACGGACAGACACCAAGACAGGCAGACAGAGCAAGAATCAAAGTGAATGACTTTGTGAGAGTGACAGAAAGAGTAAAACAGCGAGACAGAGAGAGCTAGAGACAGAGAGACATGTACAGAAAGAGAAACACAGGCAGAGAGAGAGACAGGCTGAAAAGATTGACACACAGACACATACATACACAGTCCCATTCATTTAAATTGAAGTGCTTGTAAACAACAGGCTTCCCCCATGTCTCTTTATAAAATACACCTGTCCATAAACATGCAGCATGTTGCCTTCTCACAGTTCCAAGGTCATGATCCTGATTCTGAGGAGTTTCACATGTTCTCCCCAAATTCATGTGGGCTTCCTTGTGGTTTCCTCCCACCTCCCCAAAACATGCTGGTAGGTGGTACGCTAATCACTTCATGTGAGAATAAGTGTGTGCATGCCCAGTGTGACCCTGCCCAGTGAATCCACCATGACCCGGACCAGGATAAAGTGATTAATTTACATACATATTAATGAAGCCAGTCAGAAACACACCCTTAGAGAGTCTGAAACTAAGGAGGAACAGGTTCTGTGGTTGCTATGGTTACCTGATGGTTAACCAGATAACCATCCTTTAACACAGCAAACCTGTTACTAGGAATGCGACTAGCTTTTCATTTACCAATAGAACAGGAAAATAAGTGGATCTATTTCTAGACACTTGGCAGAAACTAACATGCCTGAGTCAAACAATTTAGAGTTTGATCATGTTCTGTCGGTTTCCATCTGTGTACACACACACACTGCCATTTTGGGCTGTACTTCCATTTCAATTCCTAACAAGTGATGAAGATACAGCTATATTGCATTTTGAAAATAAACAGATGACCTGAGGTATGGTTAACTGTACCTGCTCCTGGACATCTTCAAAATCAGAGCTGAGCATCTCTATGAAGATGGGCACAGCACCAGCCTGGATGACCACGCGCGTCTGGTGAGATGTGCCAGAGGCGATGTTTGTCAAGACCCATGCTGCTTCAAACTGTGGAGATACAACACCATTACTGCAATGGCATGACCTTTTACTGCTGAACCTCTCAGACAAAGCAGATCGCACACATACGCATACACATTCCTCCAGTATGAGCTTATCACAAGAGCATTCCTTCTGGAGTAAGTAACTGTCTCAAAGCTGCTGAGGGTCTGAGAGTTCAAATTGGGATCCTGGCTGTTCAGCATCCGAGGAATGAGGGGGTATGTTTATGTGTGTTTATTGTCAGCCTGACCCTAAAGTTACATTAGCAAGCCATACGGGAATATTCAGTCTAGTAGCAATGACAAGGAACAAATTGGAATTTGGAGGACAATGAATTCTTCAGATCGATCACATGGCATAGGTGGACTGATTTCCCCAGGCTCTACTCATGCATTTTAAAATCTACTAGGCTACCTGTTGTGTTTATATTATTTAGACCACTTGTTTATTTAGAAGAGATAATGAGCTAGCTCAGAATGCATAACCTTTTGCTTGAAACCCTGTTAAAGTGGAACAAGAGTTATCGGGAACATCTGAGAGACACATCTCTCATACTGCTGGGATTCCATGAAAAATATTAGGGCTGCCATTCGATAATGGAAAGAGACTAACTGGAGGCAACATCGTCAACTCGCCTGGGTAATGTCAATGAATGCTCAGTGACATTTGTGTGTGTGTGTGTGTATGTGTGTGGACTTCACCTGTAGTGTGCAGTTCTCCTTCCTTTTCAGGAACTCCACAAAGCGCTCCACTACACCAGGTGTGGCAATGACTTCATCAATAGGAGGGTTGGGCTCTAATGAAGAGACAGACACTACTCACATGAGCAACTACACACACTTTATACACGTGACTGTGAGTGTGTGTGTGGGCATATGCTTATGTCTTGGGGAGGCGGGGCAAATCTTCCCCACAAGGATAGGGATGTTAGACATTGCTGACCTCCACAAAAAAAATGCAGTTTATTAATAAACAAATGAACAAATAAAATTAACTATTGATAATTAAGGTTAGAGCTGTAATTAGATGTAGGCATAGCATTCACTTTGCTGCATTGATAATTATGTCAGTGAAAGGTCCTTAGAAGAATAGTAAGATGTGTGTGTTTGTATGTGTGTGTTGTAACCTTTAGATAAAAGCTTCCTGAAGCGTTGTGTTCCCATAAGCTGCTGTTCCGGAGAGCTGGAGAAGATCATCTGGGTCATGTCCTCAGATATAACACCACCCTATAACGAACAAGAAACAACATCTGAATAAACTGCTCTAACATGCTGCCCAGTCCTGTGTTGTGGCATCTAAGGAAGTTTGTAATCCAGCACTTTGTATGTGGCCAGCATTTCAGCTTCAAGTAATCATGTTGTGAGCAGGATAAGCTTTGCACCTTGAGGTTTTATTTTTGTTGATTATATTCCCTATGGTTTCATTAGTTTAGTGTTGAAGCGACAACCCGTTCGCCTCATGGCTGATGTGTGTAGTGCAGCAGGTGGTGAGATTTGAGAGGAGCAGCTTGCGTTATAGTTACAGAGCATCACTGTGTAGTGCATTATATTTAAATCATGACTTTTACAGAACACAACAGACTTCCTAAACGGGGCCGAATTACAGAAGTGATTGTTCAACTTCCTTTTTCCTCCGGGTAACTATGAATCACAGACTGATAACCTAGACATTAATATTTTGTTTGTCCCGATTGACTAGACTAATGCACTCACTGTACACTGAACACAACATTATATGAAGCTTAAGCCACAAAAAAGCCTGAAAGTGTGTCCTGAATCCAAAAAGCATGTACCCAGAAGTTTCTTCTTCAATTATAACATATAAACATTATTAAAAAATAAATAAACGTTGTTATTAAATTGTTACAAATTTGTTCGTGCAGTGTTCAGCTCTTACCGTGAGTTGCTCCATGTTATTGGCCTGCGATTCCAGGTAGCCGCTGTCTGACATCCCATCATCCTCCAGCGTGCAGTCTTCCTCCACTGTGGCCACATTCCTCCGTTTGAACAGCTGGAAGGCCACACAGATGCTTAATTACAGGTAACCATACTGTTCATGCTTCACCTCTGCATTACTGCTTTATCATTTTCACCCACTAGGCATGCCACTGTGTTACATACAGCCTTAAACCTCTAGCCAGATTTGAGGAAATCCCCCAGAGCAATTATGAGCAATTTTGGCTGTTCCTGCCACCAAGATAACCACTCTATACTTCTTTCGGCTGATGAACCCTGAAGCTGCTCTTCTTCATCTCACCTGTTCATCTTTCTTCTGTTTGCGCAGCTGCAGGCCTTCCTCCTCCCTCCTCCTCCTCATCTCATCTGTGTTAAGCGATTTGTTCTTATAGCTGCGGAGTCGTGCATTGTCCTTTCCTTGACTCATGGTGTAGCCTTTAGGGAAAAAAATAATTACAGCGTGTTAAGCGTGAATGCTTGCCCTTCATTCATTCAGGTTAAATCCTATTGCGCTGCAAAATTCTGATGATATAATCTCAATGGAAGTGCTGAAATTTTTAAAAGGTAATATTTAATGGCTTGGCTGAGGAAATTGCTGTGTCGCCACCGGCAGACAGTTTCTTGGACTAATAACGGCTCATGCTGCCTTCAATTAAGAAGAAGTACATTTAACTCACTCGCTGTTATACTGAAGACCATGCAGTGCTTCTGCTTTATAAGTCTGACTTGATGTTATTTTCTCTAGCAGCTGTAATTAAAGAAAAGGCCCATTCTAATATCGCTATTGTTTCTATAGTAACGGCTCATTCACGGGGACTTGCATGGAGGACGTGACACCTAATCGATCCCTAATAATTTTTTTAATTGAATGAAAAAGGGACGTTATTTAACAATGAAATATTATCGTAGACTGCAAGTTGGAAGGAGCCTCCAGTGTCTGTTCTTTGTAGCAGGATGGAGAATTTAGTGCATTGTAGTTTTTGGCAACATGAGAAGCTGTGTTGTTTTTTTTTTTGGCTTATAAATGTTATGAGAGAGAGAGAGAGAGAGAGAGAGAGAGAGAGTAAAAAAGCTGAGGAAATGATGCTTAATAACACAATAATAACAAGAACTTACTTGTTTCAGAGACGTTCCTTAACACTAAACGTGACAAACGGTTTCAAAGCATTAAGGTATAATCGCACAAATTGCTTGTGTAAGAGAAATAAACACTCAAGGACCTGCTTTTATAGGAAAATAACATGGGCTGGAGTGGGAAAGATGACAAATATCACAAAACACAGAACTTTTTTTTGTTTTTAGTACGTACAAAATATTAATTATATATAAGTTTAGTAACAAGCTGCTTTTATGTGAAAACCTTTCTAATCGAGGTGTGTGTATGCCTAGTCTTAATGCTGGAACATATGCAGGATTGAAAGTTTTTTCTTGAAAAACCCGAAGCCCGACTTTGAAATTATGCAGACTGCCAAACTCAAAGAACACCATAGTTTATTTCCCTGCTCTTAATACTTCTTAACTAGCTCTTCATTTGAATTGAACCTGGATTTATATTCCCCATGTAATGAACAAAAACAAAAATGTTTATAAGGGAAACAAGAAACGCTTCAGTGGCTTGTTGTTTAAGTCCATCAAAGCCAGCTCTGCACATTTTCATGTTTTATCAGCTCTATACACCTGACTGTCGTAACCATTGGGCTGAGGTGTTTGTGCAGGAAAACAAGCGGTTGTCTGTGCAGAAACGTCGCTGAAACGTACGTGCGGCAGAGTTGGATTAAAGGTGAAGGATTTTCTGAAACACTGAGAACAAAGTACTGCGGATTATACGACATCAACAACATATTTCACCCCCACCCCAAGATATCTGAACCAGGTGAGAATTAATTTCTGTCTCATTGCTCCAGGATTCCCAGTATGATCCTGAGTTACTGTCTTGTGTGGTGTTTGTGCGCCGATATCCATATCGGTTTACTTCCAAAAAAACATGCTAATAGATCTGAGTGAGTGTCTAAAAAAGACTGACGGGAAAACACCATCCAGGAAATGTAATCCTGCCTGCAAGTGTTCCTGGGAAAGGCTCCGAACCCACTGCACCATAATAACCAGGATGAAGCTAAAGATAACCGAACAAATGATTTCTGAAACAGTCTGGACAGATTTGTTACCATTTTTAAAGGTCATTGAGTGCATTATAAATAGGAAAAATCACATAAAATGTGATATGCACTAGGAAGGATGCATTAATTAAGATATCAAGGGAGGTACAGTACAAAACAACTGACGTAACCTAGATAACAGAAAATAATTAATTAGTTATTTATTTATTTCCCAAATCGTTCTGAATTTTCATAATATTTCATAATATTCCAAGTATGGAAATGAGCGCATTTATTTTTCCCAGACATGCGCAGTAGCGAACTGTACAACATGTACAGTGAACAAATATACATCGCCTAAAAAGCTAGCTACATACACTTTTATCCAGTAATATCGACATAATATCGCCAAATAACATTTTCTTTTAGCTTTATTATTATTGATTGTTTTTTTAATGGCAGTTAGTTAGCTCGTACACTTCAGCAAGAGAACCAGCTGTACACTTAAACATACAGTACCGAACTAGTATGGGATCTCGACACTGCTTTATGTTTTTGACGATCATTAACGCTAATATTTTAATTTCCCCTTGAATTACACAATATATGTCAATAAAAACACCACTAACAGATAGCAAGCTAGCCGCAATGTCGTCCTAACGGCTTTTTCGAGAATATTGTTCCTATCTGCATTCCGTCAAACCCCGCCTACTCTGCTAGGATTGGCTAATCTGCAAGACATTTTGTACGTACCAATTTATAGACTAATCGTATCCCAGGAAACGGGACAGTACTAACCAATCGTAAAGCGGGAGGCGGGACTGCTCGAAAATGTGTAGGGAAAAAAAATAACCGCCTCACTTGCCGTCGCGAGCTACATCTACTTCGCCGGATGGCTTGTTTTTCTTGTCTTTGGAATGATTTTAAGTGGCTTTCTGAGCACTATTTTACACTGAATCAATGTAGATAAATAATCAGTGAAATCTTGCCAATTCTTTAAAACACTGACCTGTTAAAACGGTCTCGATTTATCCCCTCGTCGTTCGGGCCACTGATCTGAAGTGTCCACCGGTATTATGCAACTGCGCATGCGTTATTCCGAAGGCAGGCGTTCAGTCAGCGCATGCGTATTCAAGGGTTGTTGTTGTTTATTTAGATTAAATATTTTAACATGGCTTTAAATTTATTAGCATGTAAAAGTTTTATGCTAAATTCTACAGTACCTCTTAATGTCTCTACATTTAGTAAGAGGCCTATACAATGCTTGGCATATTCAGTTTGCTTGAATGAAGGATTTAATCAAATGCCTATTTTGCAAGTATTTGCATATCACATATGTCTAAATGGGCTGTGGTTCAAAGCACCAGAAGCCAAAAGCATGGAAAGCTGCAGGCCATAAAACCAATGACAAGTAGGCAGCCACACATTGCCTCAGCCAGTCATACAGAGTTAGGGCTAGGGTATTGGTTAGTTAGTCATTGAATATCAATCACAAACTGCATTAGCAAGTTTCAATCTCACACTCAGTTGCTTTCAGTATGCACTTGGTCAGGGTCCCTGTGAATCTGGAACCAGTCACAGGAACACTGGGTGTGAGTCAGGAATACACCCTAGATGTGGCACTAGTCAGTCACAGGGGACCACATTCATTCTTACCTAGGGCAATTTGTCTTAAACAACAACTTAAACTGATTTCCCAGAGAACATGCACTGAAACTTTGCACAGAGAGTAAACAAAGTTCAGGATCAAACCAGGACCCTGGAGCTGTGAGACAGCAATGCTAATCTGTCCCTCACTTAATTCAGGGTCCCTGTTTTAATCTTGAGCTGTCTATGTGTCTGTTTGCATCTCACTGAGGTTCCTCCTATCCCCGAATTACATGCAAGAAAGTGAATTTTTTAAATGTAAAATTACTCCTGTGTGTTAATGAATACACTGATCATGCATACCATTATGACCACCTGCCAAATATTGTGTTGGTCCACCTTTTGCTGCAAAACCAGCACTGACCTGTTGAGGCATGGACTCCACTAGATCCGTGAAGGTGTGCTGAGGTATCTGGCACCAAGATGTTAGCAGCAGATCCTTCAAGTCCTCTAAGTTACAGAACTTTAATGAACTTGAAGGATGCTAACAAGACTTAATGGATACTTTTGATAGATACTGACCACTGCAGACCAGGAACACCCAACAAGAGCTGCAGTTTTGGAGATGCTCCGATCCAGTCGTCTAGCCATCACAATTTGGCCCTTCGTCAAACTCGCTCAAATCCTTACACTTGCCCATTTTTCCTGCTTCTAACACATCAACTTTGACAAAATGTTCATTTGCTGCCTAATAAATCCCACCCACTAACAGGTGCCATGATGAGGAGATGATCAGTCTTATTCACTTCACCTGTCAGTGGTCATAATGTTATGCCTGATCGGTGTCTGTGCATGTATGTATGCTTGGTTCCCCCTCAATGGAATCACATCCCATTTAGGATTTCCAGGATTCTTAGCAATCTTGACTGAAGATTGAATGAATGAATGCTCTTCTTTATAGGCTAAATCAGGCTGAATCACAAAAAGGCTTCTAAGTGCCTGTTTTTTTTTTTTAAAATAACCAATGCGTATGACAACAATTTGGTATATTTTAAAATGCATTACACTGAAATACATGCTTCCATAATCATCCCGTTCTGTGCATTATCCCTGTCCCGCGCGCGCCCCCTGGTGTCCTAGAGATGTAGTGCAGTAGTCTATAATATAACAGGATTAACAGAAAGTGGGCGGGGCTTTGTGGACAGCAGCTTTGGTTATTTAAACGGACCGTCTTCATGCTGCAATTTACAAAACCCCTGTCCAAGTGAGAGCTTGAATTTCTTGCAGCAATGACGGTCTACCCGTGTTTACGGCGTGTTTTTGTCTCTGCTTCTGCATTCAGATCTGTTCACTATGTGGGACTCAGAGCTGGACTGAGGACATCAAGCGTTCATCACACCAGTAAGGACAAATCTGAGCTAGGTAAAGACAGTGAAAATCCTGCTATGCATATAGGTGTTGTGTGCTGTATAATACACATAATATATAATGTTAAAATGACATTATTCTATACAAATAAATCATTTTGTTCAAATTTCCCACTGCCCTCAATTACAAACTGCTTGGCCAGGACTTGTTTTTCTTGATTCTTTGCCTAATCTTTGCCCACATTTATACAGTCCCTTCATTTTAACTATGAATTTTATGGTAACAAGAATTTTTAGGAAAAACTTTTGGGATTAATAGCCATGCATCCCTCTGAAAGCATTCTGTTTAATACACCATTGTCTTAAAAATCCTATTAAATATTTGTGAAGATCACACTCTAAGAACATTCACAGTTTTTTTTTTATTATTTAAAAACCAATTACAGATTTCCAAAGACCAATTCTTGAATATATTTTAAATGATTACAAATAAAATCCAGGTCTATTAAATACTTATAAATATCATATTTCATAGCTGCAATATTTTATTGACACTTTCATCCTACTAATTTGTTAATTTCACAAGTCTCTATCTCTTGTGTTAGTGTTCATAGGGCACCAAACACCCTATAATTAGGGTCTTATCATGTACAAAGTTCAACAAAACATTAACTCACATTTTACAACTACAAATTGTGTAGCCTTTCTTCTTCTTCTTCTTCTTCCTTTATGATGGGCTTTTGTGCTGATGGAAGTGTAACTATTATCAAGATCAAATCCATAGGTCATGGGGCACTGATTGTTAATTCTGGGGTGAGCCCAAATGACTACTAATTCATTGTTTGCTTTATGATTTCAGACTCAGTCGTGACATATGAACAGCTTAAGGTCATGCTGGCCCGTCACAGTGTCCAGTTATTTGATGTCCGAAAGCCTGATGAGTTCCAGGCAGGCCGCATTCCTGATTCTGTCAATCTTCCATGTGAGCAACGTCTCATTTTAGTTTATGATGTTGTTTGCCATAATTAATCATTAAAACACCACAATCTTATCTGATTAAGTATAAGGTATTGATTAATTTTTACGAGAGCTGCTATTACAATAGTTATGATTTAGTTATATAAATTACAGGTTGGTCTAATACATCACTCTTTCTATGTTAACACCTAATGGTGGACTTGAGACATAATCAGTTTAATAATAAAAAAATATTTAACATTTAACAATATGCTACAGGTGTATAATAAATATCTGTAGTATAAGAGAAATAAAACACTTCACACTGGTCACCCCAGCATGGACAGCTCATCACTTTGTGTTTTATTCCTTGTGATAAAGGCAAGTATTTCTTGTCCTGAGCTTGTGAGTAAAAGTTTACACCCTTTAGCAAGTCCATGAACTCTGAACTTAACTATAAATCAATTTGTGTAAACTAAACTACATGCAATGTTTTTTTGTTTTTTTGTCTACCATCATGCTGTCATTTACCTTCCTTAAACAGTGGGACAGCTTGAGGAATCACTGAAGCTTCCTCCAGAGCAATTTGAAAAGCGTTTCAAGGTGAAGGCGCCCAAAAAGGAGGACGATAATATTGTTTTTCACTGCCAACGAGGCCGTAGAAGTTTAACAGCTCTTGAAACTGCCTGGCGTCTGGGGTTCAGCAGGCAAGAAGCTAAGTATTTGTATGCACTGTGAGCTTCCTGCTCGGTTTGGCTTGCTGAAATAACACACGCTCTGCTTCTGTCTTTCAGGGCACGTCACTATGCGGGAGGATATAGTGAATGGGCTGAGAAAGAGAAGAAGTAGCTAATTGGTGTGTAAAGCACGTTGAGAAAACTTTGCCATGTCACTCTGACTTTTTGTTTGTTTTTGAAAAAACTAAACGTCTTTAGGTAATCTGCTTTTCTTTGCAGTCATCTATTTACCATCCATTCTGTTCACTCCTTACAGAATTAAGACTTAATCTAACCAGAGCTTGTGATTATTAAAATGTCATGAAAAGCCTTTAAATGCATACTGAATTTAAAGTAAAATAAATAAATATAAGGTTGGCATACATGTCAGATTATTTGCTGTGAATGAAATTATTTGGGATTTTTGTGGAACCAAGCACAGTGTTAGAATTTTTTTGTTCACTCGGAGAAGAAGAAAGGTGTAATCTTCATCATTATCTATAGGTAAACAAAAGACATAAGCAGAAACAGACGTGGTGGTTGACGTGTTCACTGGCAGTTTACAACGAAAAGGCTTATCTAAGATACAGAATACGGAACTGTCACTGAGTGCCTGTGTTCGGCACATGTTCTCAAAACAGAACAGAAAGATTTTCTAGGACAAAACAAAGGATATCACGGTAATAAGATGCAGTTATAAACAAATGGTGTCACACAGTCAGCCAAGGGCCAGAGTCAGCCCAGGACAGAGTATGCTGAGATATAGAATATATATCACACAAAGTGATAAGAAGAAGAATGAAGTGAGGCTGGGGTTGATTTCTTTCTCAACCAGAATGTAGATTAATGCAGCGTATCAGTGACAGTCGTGTCATGTGATTCCACAGAGGGATACGCCCCTTCAGTTTAATCTCAATTTGATCTGGAATATTTTGGATAACATGTCATTATCAGTGAGTGAGAAAGCGTATATGGATTAAATTCTATCACCTATCATCCATTTTCCTCAAAAATTCCTCCCCTTCCATTGACAAAACATAAGTTGACAGACTATACCGATATTGTTCAAAAAAGTAGAAATGACACAACCTTACTTTTTTATGTTTGCTGTGTTTGGTATTCAGAAAAAACACAGGATGAACCCATTACAGACTTTAATCATGGATTCATGAATGCAGCTGTCTGTCTGTTTTTAAGTGTGTGTAACATTTTGCCCCACATCATTCTTATCATGCCATAGATGAGACCTTGAGATACACTATATTGCCAAAAGTTTTGTGACACCCCTCCAAATCAGTAAATTCAGGTGTTGTTTTTTAGGGATTGGGCTTGGCTCCTTAGTTCCAGTGTAAAGTCCATGACTTTATGAACCATGCTTTGTGCACTGGTGCGCAGTCATGTTCGAACAGGAAGGACTCATCCCCAAACTGTTCCCACAAAGTTGGGAGCATGATGTTGTCTAAAATGTCTTAGTATGTTGAAGCATTAAGAGTCCTTTTCACTGGAACTAAGGGGCCAAGTCCAAGCCCTGAAAAACAACACCTGAATTCAATGATTTGGAGGGGTGTCCCAAAACTTTTGGCAATATAATGTATTTTAGATATAGTGCATATAGTCCTAGGGGCAATGGTGGTTTAGGGGCAGTGGTGGCTCAATTGGTTAAGGGTCTGGGTTGTTGATTGGAAGGTTGGGATTTAAGCACTGCCAAGCTGCCACTGTTGGGCAATTGAGCAAGGCCCTTAGCCCTCCTTGCTCTAGGAGTGCTATATCATAGCTGCCCCTGTGCTCTGACCCCAACTTCCTCAGATGGTATATACGAAGAAAAGAATTCCACTGAGAGATTTCAGATTAAAATTTTATTTTCTCCATAAATTTCACATGGTACATAGTTTACACTTTCTCACTGAGGTCAAACAAGACTAAACGTCAAACAGGAACCATATTGGCAATCAAGCTGTGTGTAACAGCAGCCAGAAGGAGGCAGCAGAGCAATATTTTAGCTTTCTGTAGTACATGGTAGCATTTTTATGGCTAGAACTATAGACCCAGCGTCATGGCCACAGGTGCTGAGGAACTAATTAAACTGACAGGATAGATGTGGTCATTCTTACTGTCAGACTGATACACAACTCAAGGGCAGCACATTGTTCAGGCTGATCCCTGGCTCAAGGTTAACAAACTGTGCAGCAACACACTCCTGTAAAAAAAAAACGATTTTACAGTGCACAATAACTACAGATGGAGAGCTTTAAAGAGTTCAGTTACTAATCACTGTGACAGTCTAGCCTTAAACTGAGACATCTCTCCAGTCACTGAGTCGATGTGTTGTTTCTGTACTCTACTGGAGCTCATAACTGGTCCAGTTTTCAGTAAAGTACAAACTAACTTTTTCTTTCCAGTTTGCTTCACACTGATTGAACATCAATCACATCTTCTATTTGTCTTCACCACACAAAAATACTGCAGGCTGATTGCAATATAAAAAAAGCAGTCCAAAAATAAAGCCATAAAATGATACACACACACGCACAAAATATGCAGTTCCCTAATGCTCTAATGCTTAATCAAAACAAATAATTTTCCACACAAATTGGCTGCTGCATATGTTAATATGATGAACAAGTTTGTAATAAAGGTCAGACAAGGCAGTGGAAAGAACCTCATTATTTTTTCATCAGTATGATGTGAGTTATATCTCTGTGGTTAATTCTATTTAAGAAAAGAAATTAAAGGTGGATTTAGTCCCTCTGTCTTGGCACAGACAGTAATTAACGTTGAGGCAGAAATAGGGTAGATAGATAAACAGATAAAGACAGACACAGATGGTTAGATGGATAGATATACAGTACAGACAGACACCAGGATGGACAGATGGATGCATGGTTGGGTATATGGATGGATAGGTGAATAGATAGAATGAATGGATGAAGGGGTAGACGAAGACAGGCTGACAGTTAAATAGACAGGATATAAAATAGCTACGGACTGAAGGGATTGATGGGTGAAAGGAGGAATGAATGGTAAGACAGGAAGTTGTATACAGAAAACAATAGATGGCTGGATGGCTGGATTTTTTTCTTACAGTGGTATGACGTGTTAGTGTTGGGTTTTTTCTAGATATTTACACACACCAGAGGACGAGCGTCTCCGGGGTAAACACACACAAAAAAAAAAAAAATCAAAGAAGTTGAAAATTAAAAGATTTTAATAATACTCAAAACATACAGCAGTGAATAGTGGTGTGTGTCAAGCTGTCAAACGAGTGCGCTATTAGGTTGGCTTCAGTATCCACACTGGATACTCAGTAGTCCAGTAGCAGCGTGGAGAGAAAGCACCAGCACTATTTTGGTTCCAATTTGAAATGCCACTTCAATGACTTCTGCCCTAATGTACGAATCCCAAATCCATCTTTTTGACTTTGTGTAAAAGAAGAATCGGTGCAGGATGTTCTCTACAGCGAAAAGCGCTCGGTTTGTTCTCATGTGGAAAGCTGGAAAAGGCGCGCGCGCTCTCAGGAGCCACACGGGGATGCGTCCTCGCGGCACGGATTCGCAAAAAACTCCTGGATTTTAGTGGAATAAGTGGATGACAGAAAGTGCAGTGGGTGTCTTTCGGTGTGTAGCACTGTGCATTGATGAGAAGCTCTATATGCTCTCCATCCTGAAGAGGACAGGGGGAAATGGAGAAGTACACAGGCGAAGTGTCGGGAGAAGTTTGAGCGCACAGGAGTAGGTGATTTCCGAGCAGCACAGGTAATACCATCAGCATGGGTATTTTTATTAATATTCAGACAATGTGTATCGATTAAATATTTATATGAGTGCATACGTATGTCTTGCTGAAAGTTTATCAAACATGATCATTAGAAACAACTTAATCATGGACTGATTAGAAAGTCTGTTGATGTTGAATATGCATGAAGATCCCGTTTCCTCTGTTCATCCAGAGATAGGTACGAATCAGTAAGTTGTTATACGTTACAACAGGCTACAGTATATCCAAATGTGCTGTCTAACTCTGTCTGAATGATATGAATAACATATATAACAATCATGCAATTAATTATTATATTCTGGATCAAATTCTTTTACATTTTTATATTACAGACAGGGTTTAATGAGTCTAATGAGTTTAGTGGCTGATAATGATTAGTGTTTCATCAATGGCGTTAAAAACACTAACACAGAGCTTGTTTTCTGTTCTTTGTATAGATGCTCATCCTAAAAGCATATCAGCAGACTACACCCCCCACCTCCCTAGAAACACGTTAGGAACCCTCAAGGGGGTTGTTAATGACTTGTCAAAGCATGCTGTATGGAGGTTTACACAGGAAACTAATCTCCTATTAGAACTACCATAGGCTACTATGTCTTCCTTTGGGAATCCCGTGCTTAAATGATTTTTTTTGGGCACCCATGACCCAGGGTCATCATTCAGAATCTCACAGAAACAAGTCCATTATGAGTGACAGTTTTGCGTGAAATTTTTTTATTCATGATTCATGATTAATCATGATTTGTTAACCCCAATTTCTGTAAAATAAATTTGACACAGGCTCATGTCTTATGGGGTGAATTTATGGGCTTTAGCCAAATTTGGAATTCAGTCTGTTTCATCCTTCTGTTTATGAGACCAAAAAAACGTTGTTTTAAAAATTTCACAAAACCCATTAATAACCTATTAAGTCCTCTGATTCTCTATATTAAGAGAGTGATCCTTTCTGCACACAATGGCACTTATATAAGGGGGTTTTATGAAATTTCCAGGGATTAATAAGAACTTGGAGGCTGTAGGCTAATTGAAATGGCAGCGTCAAAACAGAGAAAATAGAGGTGGAATGAGGACTGACCCACGCTATTGCTAATATTATTGCTGCAGCTGAAATTAAACCCAATTTAAATTGATGTACTATTAAAAACCATATGTAGCTTCTTCACTCTCTGCCTCAATCCAGTCTCAATCCAATTCCAAAGGTGATTTACTGACCTGACAAAGGTATATTGGTACTGGCAAAGTTTGGACATGGAATATTTTAAAGTTTTAATAGCCTTCATAAGAAGAAGAAAAACAATACAACTGCAATATTACTACAATATTAGCAATCACAAGAACATATAGAGGACATGTGTTAGCGAATATGCGTGCTTATGATAAGGTCATTTATAAATTCCTATGATGGTGACACACAAGGACAAGGACTTCTATAGAATTCTTCACATTACTTGTTTACTGTAGTCATTGCTAATTCCATTTCATTTATTTGCACAGCAATACAACAAATTAATCTGGGAGGGCTAACTAACACGTGCCTCCTCCAAAACATCACTCATGCAGTTCAACATGCTCAGAGGAGACACTAACTTCCTTTGTACT
Source organism: Hemibagrus wyckioides (assembly GCF_019097595.1). NCBI lineage: Eukaryota > Metazoa > Chordata > Actinopteri > Siluriformes > Bagridae > Hemibagrus > Hemibagrus wyckioides. Next base: position 3,382,842 of record NC_080732.1, on the reverse strand, counting down.
TATGCATGAGTTAATATACACATGCACTTGCTTACTGTGTCACTCTGATTTATGAGATGAAGAAATTCCATCCATCCACAAAGAAAAAATCACATTTAGGTTTTGTTGAATTTTATTATATTTATCATTAAATAATGATATAAAACAGGGAGCTGAGGAATCTCTTATCTTTAGTCTGGCCAGACTGTGTGTGCCTCTTTAGCTTGTCTGTTCTTCCCAAGTCTATATGTCATTAGCATAATTCTCAGTGTCTGTCAGTATTATAAAGCCACAAAACCCCAAAGCATTTACCTTTCTGTTTCCTGATTTAGATTTTTTTTTTTGTCTTATAGTGCTCCTGAGCCTGTGCAGTGATAGTCAGTCTGTTTGCTGAGCCTGAAGAATGACTCAGGGCCATTGGAGTAATGCAGTGTTTGCTGAGCTTGTTGTACTGCAGAGGGTTACAATATGAGTGGGGATTGTAATTATTTAGGTAGTTCCATGATTTGCCCTTTTCACATCCATATTATAAGTGGATATTGTCCTTATTCTGCTTTGCAAGCACTTTTGTAGCATACCGGTACACCTTACAGAATACTGCATAGCAGGACTTTCACAGAAAAAGGTCAAACATTTTAGAACTTTCTGCAGTTTTCCCTTAAGGGGAATCCTTAAAGGTTTAAACCTATAATCAAGAAAGGTATCCAAGAGCTTATAAATGTTTATTACATTTGTCAGGTTTGTAATTAGATTATTTAAATGCTGGCTTGAACAAGCAGTGGGCCAATGAGGATCTGTAGTGGAGGTGTTCAGGTTGCTGCAGCACCCCTGAATTTTAGGCTTCTTTTAACTTGATCTATTATAGATGGACAGACAGACAGACAGACAGACAGACAGACAGACAGATAGATAGATAGATAGATAGATAGATAGATGTGAGGATATAGTAACTTAGTGGTTAAGGTGTTGGACTACTGATTGGAAAGTTGTGAGCTTGAATCCCAGCTCCACCAAGCTGCCCTTGCTTGGCCCCTGAGCAAGGCTCTTTAATTGCTCAGTTGTATAAAATGAGATAAATTGTAAGGCGCTCTGGATAAGGGCGTCTGTCAAATGCCAGAAATGTAAATGTAGATTCATAGATAGACAGATAGATAGCCAACATCACATGTATGCCACTTAAAATTCTCCTATGCCACACCCAATGTAATTTATTGGTGTAAGACCTGATTAAGGATGGGTTAAGGCTCTGCATGTTCAGTTCCATTTAGTGGTCATTGCTCAGTTGGTTTCAGCGAATTCAGGCTTTGCTATAAGATTCAGAATCCTCTGTAGCCTTTGTTCCATGAGGACAGTTGTCCAGGTGTTCAAGAAAAACTGTAGGTCCAGGTTCTGCCTTCTGTTCATATTTTACTCTGTCAGTCTAACATTTGAAGAAGTGATGTTTTTTAGCTTGCTATTAGTCATTAAATTCATGATACTTATAACATTTCTCTGTGAACTTATAAATATGTTGATGTTTTCCCTTCAGATTCCTTAACTCATGCCTGTTTCTCAGGTTTTACTCTCGATGACAATGTTACACAGCAGTGATTGGTGGTGGAATGACTCGGAGCGATCTGCCAACGCGATGCCAAACTCCAGCATGGCTCCAGCTCTGGAGGAAGGAGTGCGTAACTACTACGCCATGCTCTATTCGTTACTTATCCTGGCGATTGTATTTGGGAATGTGCTGGTGTGTTTGGCAGTGGTCCGAGAGAAGTCGCTTCAAACCACAACCAATTATCTTGTGGTTAGCCTGGCTGTGGCTGATCTGCTGGTGGCTTCGCTGGTCATGCCTTGGGCTGTTTATTTAGAGGTGAGCCCAAAGAGATCAAACACTGTAGTTATACAGACTCTGACTAGGATAAAGAGGTTACTGAAAGTGAGGGAATGGCAATATTTCATTTTAGTTCTGAATTGATTGATGAATGTTGTTGTGTCCTGGTCTCTCCATCTGGCTGGGAGTCTGAAGCACCAGTAATCTGTGTCCATGACCACAGGCAAGGTCAAAAAAATGACGCAAGCAAATGCATAATCAGTGTGTACAAAATGAGCAGAAGTCAAACTAGAAGATACTTAATTTGGCTAAAGAACTGGAAAAACAAAGACAGAAGGAAGTCAGAATCTTGTCTGAATGCAAACAATGAGGAATGAAGACACAATGAAGATTCAGAGCAACAATAAATAGGGGACCAGCAGCAGGGCGGGGCATGCTGTTATAGGAAAATAATCCATGACAGGGTGATGTGATCCAATCTGATGTGAAGCATCCCATAGTGAATCATTTTCCTGAAACAGCATGTCATGAAGTCTGATATTCTGCTTATTCCACATCAATTTGCTTTGTTTTAATCTATTAAATAATGATGCATCTTACCTTTTTACTGTCAGTAGTTCCATTTAAAGTTGTGGAACATCTAAGAAACAAGTTACGGCAGTTACGGCATACATTCTAACAGCTACATACAGATTCCTAACCTCACCAGCAATCTAACCAGAGTTTACACCGTGCTACAAATCTGAAGTAAACAGGGAGCCTCTGTGATACTTCAGAGGAGCAAAGCTGTTAACTCTAAATCTCTCAGCTCATTAGAGCGTGTCACAGAAATAGCACGATTTGCGATTGAGAACAAAATTTCAGTTGGTTCAATTTCAGAGTTTGTAATTCAGAGCGGAAGCATATCTGCAAGAGCTTTATTAGATACAACTCAACCATCCATGACAACTGCGTTTCACTGAGGAATATGGAAGATAAGATGTATCTGTTTGTTCATTGCATCTTAATCGCCATATATCATAGGAGATAAGGACTATCCAAATGGACAAAAGTGTACTCATGTTGCTAATTTGTAATAAGATGGAAAGATGCAGCATTTGTTTATTAAGGATCCAGTCCAATAAAGCGAGTGAGAGTTCGAGAATGCTTGTAAAACCGCTTCATTTTTTGCAGGTGGTTGGTGGCTCTTGGCTCTTTAGTCGATTGTACTGCAATATATTTGTGATGTTGGATGTGATGATGTGTACAGCCAGCATTCTCAACTTGTGTGCCATCAGCATCGACAGGTAACGTCACCGCTAATCAATCACGGGATTCCCTGCAAGTGAGGATTTTAATAACGATGTACAAAAGATTTCAGCTGCTTCAAGTTCATTATTATTGAGTAGCAACTGCAACCTACAGTGAAATCTGAAAGGCCCTACAACAAACCACTCGACTGTAAACTAAGTTTGTTTGTATCATCTGTTTTAAAACTGCTAGCAGGTTTTATAGCGCTGCAGTGTTCGCTCACTCCATGCCATTGAGAGTGAAAATGTGTGGTTCAAAGATAGATGCTCCATTATGCATGTTTCAGATACATAAATTAAAGCAATAAAACATTAATAAACCTACAGCACTTTTTCCCTGTCTCAGCCCATTATATCTACACATTATGGTGAAATATAACACATAAAATGCTTAAAAATTTCATATTATTATTGCATTAACTTGTAAGTCCCCTAGCTGAAAAAGGAAACATCATTATTCATGATTCATCCATTGAAAGTTATTTTTAAAAAAGGGTACTTTTCACTTTATGTTAATATTACCAGATATTACCTGTCTAACACATATATTTTCCCTGGTTAAATGCATGCTTCCTAAATCTCACTTCTGAAACATATGAAACAAATACAGTATAGTGTTATAAATAGAGTTGTTTCTAGGTTGGGAATACTTCCTGTCAGAAATGTTTTATTAGATATTTTACTGGGCTTATATTATTGTCAACAATTTATTTCTTCGAATTTTGAAGTGTTAAAAGATCCATTTGTGTTTAATTTGTTGTTTTATTTCTATATTATTGGAATAATTGGAATTAAAAAGGATTGTAGTTCAAGGCCCAATCTGATTCAACTGGACAAATCTCATGCGTTGTTTATAAAAGAAAAAAAAAGAAGAAGCAGGAATCAGTCAGGCTTTTTGTACATGAATGTTAATCCTTAATTAAATTCATTATGCATTTTACGATAACTGTGATACAAACCACCAGGAACGGGCAAAGTATATCAGTTTACTTTAATGTTAACTACAGCTTTGATGACTTTCTTAGAAATGGGCCACCATTGGTCACAATAAAACGGACACTTTTTAATTAACTTTCAAAGTTAATTCATTTGCAAATAGTGAGGATGTCCGTGGATCTGAGGGGATTTTAATTACTCTCTGCGTTGAATGGCACGGTTTGAACCTTTATCATCATCGTCATTATCATATCAATTATTTCAGAGACAAATCAAAATGCAATCAGTAGACGCTGAGAGGTATCGGCTAAACAGGAGGAAATAATAGGTCGGCTCGTGTGGAGTGAAATGGGCGAGACTACAAAACAGCGTCATTAATATTAATTCTGTTGTGAAACAGAAAGCTATGTTGATTATTACACGTTCACACACATCCTGTGTCTGTATTTAAACCCTTCTTTATGTATCCATACCTGGCCACAATCCTTTCTGCTCTTCCTCCTTTTCTCCACACCACACCGTCAAAGCTATTTAAACCCGAAGCCAGGCGCAGCCTTCGGGGTGAAAGTGTTAATAACACGCCTGCCCTGGATGTGTCCGTAATTTATTATTAATACCAATACACCATTAGAAAAGAAAGCCTAAAATCCACTGAGAGCAAGTGAGTAAAAACACACAAATCCCTCTTCCATATTAAGGGGCAGTTCTTCAGTTTTGAACGATGTGAAGAGTTGAATAATTAAAACCCTTGGGGCAGCGGAACAAATGGTTTAAAGTGAGTGTAGCATAACCCAAAGTGCACATAATCAGGCAGAGAAGGTAAGGTTGCTCATGAATTTAAGTCCTAAATGTGTCCTCTCCAGCACCTTATAGTTGATACACATACTGTATATTAAAATATTAAAATTTATGTTTTAGAAGGGACTCAACTACATAGTCAGTACTCCTTTGCAAATTCTTTTTTGGCTGCTGGTCAACTCTCACTAGATATTTATCGTTTATTTATTTCTATATCACTTAGAGGCTGTTTGCTGCTGCTGAGGATGGCACCACATGGACTGCCTTGAGACATATGGCATTACTGTGGATATGCAAATGGCTTTTTGTCCATATATTCAATAACACAGTTATAAAAGGGAAATTATTTTCTAACCGCACTACCCGGTGTCACCCAGATGGCGTACCATTTTGAATCTGGTTTCTTTTAAGGTTTCTTCCTCAATTCGTCTCATAGGGAGTTCATAAGTCACCTCTGTTGGAAACTTTTTCCTTGTCGAAGCAGAGACCAGGAGACGTTGGGATATCTTTCAAGCAGAAGTTACTCTTTATTGAGAACTCACTGTGCGTCGCTGTAGTCATGCAAGTCTGACTATAGTTTCAGCACTGTAGAATTTATACTTTTCCAGGGGGAGGGATACATAGAGGTGGAGACAATCTAAACAAAGCATGCAACTGCAGTACAGGAATCAGCCCGGTAACGGAATTTCCCCAGCCCTGAGCTCATCAGCATAACAGTGTTGTTCAAATGCATAGGTGCTAATCCAATCAGCCTGACAGTATCACCCAGACCTTCACATTATCATACAGACAAAGGCACAGCCTGGCCTTGAGATTAGCATTCACATTTAACCTGGGACCCTTCCCGGTGGAAGTACATACAGACAAAAGGTTAATGTCTCAGACACCTGGGCTGCCGGACTTGATCTTCTTAGAATGTCATCATCTTTACCTTAAAATGTAAAACCCAATGTACATAACTTTTTAGTTTATATACTATTATGTTGGAACCTAGATTTAACATTTTATAAATTTGTAATCCAACACTCATTAGGGATAAATTTAAAGTGCATCATTTATATCCTGGATTTCTATACTTCTTTAAAGCAGCTTCCTGTCAATGTGCATTTTTAAATGTGCCACACAAATAGAATTGAATATCTTGACTTGCTTTCCTTTGTCTTCCTGTATCAGCTTTCATGCTATGAGCAGTCTGGCTGTTTCTCTGCAGGTACACAGCCGTAGTGATGCCTGTACTGTACAACACAACTAACAGCTCACGTAAAAGAGTGTCAGTGATGATAGCCACAGTGTGGATCCTGGCCTTCGCTGTCTCCTGCCCTTTACTGTTTGGCTTCAACACCACAGGTCAGGATGCAGATACAGTCACAGACTTCAAAAAGATACCTTGGGAATCCTATTTGTTGCATTTTCTTAACTGCTGTGTGGATGAAATTTGTGTGAGTGGTAAGACACGCCCTCTTAACTTAGTATTGTTGAAAACATACTGTTTTGTACTCACTGGTTCATATTAAATTATTTCTTATACTCAAAGTTTCTCAGAATTAATTTAATACAGGATTTTATTTTATTTATTAAACACATTTTTTTACCGATTTATTTATACACCAAAGGGACATCTTAAATATTCAATTGGCAATTCCACAAAATCAGTTATTACTTACGTTACAGCAGCTATAAAGCGTTACGCTCATGTTTTCATAGGTAATCGGACGAAGAAATGAAGCTTGTTACTGAAAAAAACGCTTTTCTCCACACTTAGACTTTCCTATGGCATGGAGACTCCTTCCATAAATGTTAAATCATTTTTTCCCTACTACAAAATCCCTATAGAATTACACTACCAGTCAAACGTTTGGACACATCTTCTAATTCCATGGTCTTTCCTGATGTTTATTTCTTTCTACATTGTAAAACATTGCTGAAGGCGGCCGAAATACACAATAATGTCCTTTGAACAGTTGATATTGAGACATGTCTGCTACTGATGCTCTGTAAAGCCTTCATAACGCCTCTAATCTGAGGTGCTGTTAATTGGTGATTTCTGAGGCTGGTAACTCTAAATGAACTTCTCCTCTGCAGCAGAAGTTTTGGTCTTGCTTTCCTGGGATGGTCTTCATGTGAGCCAGTTTCATCATGGTGCTTGATGGGTTTTGCAAATGCACTTGACAATACTGTTCTTGCAAGAACTATTCCAGAACACCTGACCTTCGTGTCTTAAAATAACAACTGACTGTTTTTTGTTGTCATTACATATGGATTACTTAAGTCCATGTGTGTTATTTCATAGTTTTGAAATATCCAGTACTGTTCTAGAATGTAGAAAATAAATCCCTAAACAAAAAACATTGAATTAAAAGGTGTGTCCAAACTTTTGACTGGTAGTGTATGTCATTATTATTAGACTTAATCTATGTGAAGCATTGACTATTAATATTAATATAAACCTGTGATATCAATTGCAACCTGTGCTATTGTCAGAAATGGTGTTTTTATATATATATAAACCCAACACCTAGCTTTAATTGACAGTCGAACAGCTCACTGTGCTATAAATATAACCAGCTCATGATAATGGACTCAGATGTGAACGTCAGTGTGTGCTGTTTGATTTGAATCACACCTGGGATTTGCTGCTTCATGAATCTGAATATTAGATCAAAAGTAAAGGAATGATCAGAGCGTTGATCAGAGAGCTGTCATTTTTTTTATTTTTTCATGGTCAATCCCTCTGAGACCTTTCAATCAGATTACACTCAGGATTTTCAATGGGATATACAGAGCAACCTCTGTAGCCACTCGATCTGTGTAATCAGTTAATTAGTCTCTGGCTGAGAAGTAATGGATGATATACAAAGAAGCCTTCTGGGAATAATACAGCAGGTTTCTCACATTGGTTCCCAATAAATAACTCCTGCTCTGTCTTCACTAAGGACAGATTAGACATTCAAAGTTTGATCGTGTCGCCATAGAAACGAAATCGTTCAACTGTGCATTTGTATTGAAGACCCAGTGGCTCCATCACCCCCAACTGTTATCACATTATGGCTTTACTGTCTGGAGCGCAACTGAAAATGAGCTAATTTAGGTGGACTGTAATCTCTAATAATGGCAGTTAGATAGTAAAAATCTAGTATGAGCGCATTAGTTTATCTACAATTTGTAATTATGTTACAGTGAGTCAGTTTACGTGTACTGTGTATATGAGATGTTACGATATTATTACCATATCAAATATTTTTTATGCTGTTTGTGTTTGCAGACGATCCACTGGTGTGCTCCATATCCAACCCTGATTTTGTCATCTACTCATCTGTTGTGTCCTTCTACCTTCCCTTCATTGTGACGTTGCTGGTTTACGTGCGCATTTACATCTTCCTCAGGGGGAGGAGGAAAAGGATAACGTTCCGGCAAGCCAGCAGCGAAGCCACGCCAGGGTCCGCACTGCCAGCCGCAGTAAGAGTAACACACACGTTCATGCAGAGGTTTAGAGGGAAGGGGGATTGGTTGGTGGTTTGAAGGTTTGGGTGTATTTCAAGATTAAAAATATTTTTTCACAGTTCATCAAGCTTATTCATGGGCAGTTACATAACAACAATGCAGGTTACAAATCAATAATAATAATAATAATAATAATAATAATAATAATAATAATAATAAGGATAAAGTTTTGCTTGGGTATTGCACTGTAATGATGTTCATAAAAGGTCAAAGATGACATCAGAATGATTGATCAATATTTAACTGTTCCAAATGTCAAGCTCCTTGCAGTGAAGACACATACTGTATGTAATTGCTTTCTATGATATAATGTAACGTGAATCAGAGAGGGCTGGTGATGTCACAAGATATATCTTGGCCCACATCTGCAGAAAATCACAGCACTCTGTCTGGCTTCGACCCAGGATGCATGATCATGTCAATATATCAATATAATTGTAACGCTCACGCCCCCCCCCAACCTGAAATTAATTCCTGACCACATCAGTGTGTTCCCACTTTGTGAAAACATACAACAGACCATCGAGATAAGAACAGAAGAATCACTCATGCATAAGGTGTTAGTGTTCCAGCATAGCACCTTACAGATCAATTTTGGATTACATGCCAATTTGCTATTATATTTCTCCATTTCGAATCTATTTTGGCCAGCAGAGCATGTTCGAAAGCATCATCTATCACTGAAGCAGATCAATCTAAGCCATACCCCTGATCAGGGGATGTGGTTTCCGTGTCGTTCCTTTGAAATTGAGCCGAGACCTTGAAACAGTTCCAGCAAGGCCATTTCATTGTTATTTGCTAACCTCTTCCTCCTGTGAGATTTTTGACACGGATATTAGACCTAAGCACTGCACAGGTCGACTGAAATTTTTTATTTCATCTGCCTGCTTTAACCCATAACAGAAACTGAAATGATTTTTTTTTCCTGCTCACTGTTTTGTAGATAGAATACCAAATGTGTTCATTTGTGATTTTTTTATTTATTTATTTGCATTTTGTTAAAGCTGTGAAAGGAAAATGACCTAGAAGATTGAGGTAAGACAGGTAAAAAGCACATTTTAACCAGAGGCCATTATTTCGACATGTTTACACAGTCTTTAAGCATCTCATTGTTTCCGACATGCCCACACAACTGTGAATGAGCTTTTGTTTTCTGTCTGGTGGGGCGGTAATTAAAATAGTGTATATTTTATTTATCTCTTAAACTTTCCCCTGATGAACGTTTAGTAATTAGCCAATCTATAGTAACACTTTTGAAACTTTTTAAACCCTATGGCTCGCCTGCTGCAACAAAACACGCTGTATATTATTAAACTTATATATCATATTATAGATCATTTCAAAGGAGATTTGAAACTGTGAATGTGAATGTAGTTGGTTAGTTATTGCTTATTTTATATGATATCCACAGAATTGACAAACACATAAATCAGTTTTTTAGTCTATTTTTCTAAAATTTCTAAAATTCTAAAGAAAATCTAAATTTGATACATGTTAAGTTGTAAAGATGTTGTGTATTTATTTATTTATTTATTTATTTATTTATTTATTTATTTATTTATTCATTGCTTTGTTTTCAAATCAGTTATATAGCCTATTTTTTCTGAAGACATTCTACCATGCGTTTGAAGTGGACGCTTAATCCATTCCATGTTCAATTCCAGCTCATAAAACCAACTATGACCTTAAGGTCAGTTATCTCAGAGCCATGGGACATTTCTCCTTACTAAAACTTAAAACTCAGCTGTGAGATATGGGTTTTATTTGCATTATACACTCTTTACATGAAAAAAGCAGGCATCTGGTTGATTAGTGTCAAACTTTGTATATAAATTCCCTTCTGTAACTGGGACACAGCACAATGATCATGCTTTATTAAAACATGCCTGCTCTTAATTTTCTTATTCCTACATCTTCCGATGCTGTGGCTATGCATTAGGATCTCGTTACTATGTGTTAAAGAAGTGCACTAATTTCACTACACATGGATATTAGCAGCAGGATTTTATATAATATAGATATGTAAGACATCTAGTGTTCTTCTTTCCTCTTTTTATCCCAGTCTGCTCTCAAAGCTCTTCTCCCTTTCTGTCTTGTCTTTTTTCTCCTCTCACACTTATTCCCTCCGTTTTTCTCTCTGACTCTCTCCCTAAGGAGACCTGTTTGCAAGATGACGCTCGAAAAGACAGACGCGACTTGTCTCCCATCAGGATCAATGTGGTAAATGTGTGTATATTTTGCGTGTGCTAAACGTTTGACGCTTGGTATAAATTTATCCTCTACTGACAGAGGCACATTGAGCTGAGTGACTCCTCTCTGTAATGAACGGCAGTCGAGCATGCTCTTTATTTAGCCCAGTTTATTCCGTCTGTTTTGTCACGCTGTATTATTACCCTGGGGATGCAAGCCGAGAGCTGAAAATTTGCAATCCCGGAGCGCAGGTTCTTACAGCACGTCACGCTAGGTGCTCCGTTCCTCTCTCAGGGTCTTAATGCTGCAATGTCATATTAAATTTTCACACCAATTTTCAACCCAACAAATAACCTTAACAGTGAACATGATAGTTAATACAGCGGTGAACATGCTCAGGTCTCAGAGTGAGTGACAATGAAGCAGGAGATACAGAGAGATATTCTCTTGATTTGATATGATGTATTGATTAATTTAGTACTTTATTACAAAATAGGATATACTTGAAAAAAGTTAACAGTGTTGTACATCTTATAACACTAAGCTAAGGGCGGAGTTTGTGAGAATTGTGATTCATGATATTTTTAATACTTAAATAGATACACCATTATATACGCCAGACTGCATCTTTAATACCTAGAGGCTGTTGGATTACTGTTCTAGTTTTAGATATTGCTCTGTATCTGGACTATCTAGCTGCTGAATCATTATACTGTTATTGTAATCGTCATCTTTTCAGGAGAGCACAGAGAAGGTGGCTCGTCCCAGGCTTCTCTCAGGTTGCCTACGGCGTAAACGACCTAAAACGGTCCCCGTCGATAACTCCATCCTTCCCCCGGTGGACACGCCGAACTACTGCAGCATCAGCCAGGCCTCCTTCGCACGCACTGAACCCGAGCCCAATCGTGACGAAGAGGCGAGGCAAGAAGGAGAGGCGGCGACTGTGAGGAGTAACGAGGTGAAGGAGATGTCTAATGGCCGTGCTCGCACCGCAGTTCGGCCCACTCGGGTCTCACGGCGCAACAACCAGAGCCGCTACAGGAACCGACAGTCCAGAGAGAAGAAAGCCACACAGATGCTGGCTATCGTACTGGGTGAGAACCTTCCTGATCAGATGCGTTACTCTCGCAAAGAGACATTAAGCAATCATATGCATGTATGAGCATATTTTTGTACAAGAGAGAATGCAGCATCAACCTCTGACCACCTAAATGTCAGATTACAGTACAGTCCATCAACCAAAAGGAAATTAATACATACTGTACATAAAAAAAGGAAGAACTTTAGCCTCCAAATGTAAGCTTACAAAAGAGGGTTTGTGTGAAAATTAATTTCTGCTGTTCCTCATAGACTTATACCAGTACTACACGCAAAATTATACATGACTGTAATCGTATACCTACCAAGTGACCTACCCTTGCTGTCCAATTTATTAGGAACACCTATACTCATGTAGGTCGATGTAATCAGCCGATTATGTGGCAGCAGCATTGTGCAAAGATAAATAAATTAATTAATTCCAGATATGGGTCAAGAGCTTCAGGAAATATTCATATCAAACATCAGAATAAAGAAAAGGTGTGATCTACTTTGATCAATCAAGGCATGGTGGTTGGTATCATATGGGCTGGTCTGAATATTTGAGTATTTCAAAACAACCATACCACAACTGCAGACAGAGAAATCACACTTTTACTGATTTCTGATGGGAACTTTACCTGAAGTATTGACCTTTGTCTGCAGTTTTATGCATTGCACTGCTGCCACATGATTGGCTGATAAGATAACTGCACAAAGGTGAAGATGTGCAGGTATTCCTAATAAAGTGGACAGTCTGGCCTCTGTCGATACAGATTCGTTTTTAGTTAGCTGATGCAGAATCATTTACCTACTATCTCAATTTCCTGCTACGACTCATCATCTGCTGAAGAAAGATAAAGCGCACCTGCTTCTAGGAATCTGGCTGCAAGCCCACTGTAGCAAACAGACAGCAAAGCCCTCACATACTGTATCTCGCTGATAAACATTTATCAGAATGTCATTCGGGTTTACCTCCTGACATAATTTTCTGGAAAAAAAAAAAAAAAGCCAGTGAGGGATTATAAAGTCATTGATATGCGAACCCCTCTCATTGTTAGCTTCATACACTCCTAATTCTATAGCAACCAGATCACAACCCGGCAATCTCTCTGTGCTACGTCTGTGTGTTAGCTGTCAGCCTGAAGCACGGCCACCTGGGGAACCCTGAAGAGTGTCATTCAGCCGTCCAGACAAAGTCAGGCTCTGTAAAATTAAGTTGATGGCTTGCTAAGTTCCCAGAAAACAATTTCACACAATTAATGCTCTGCCTCACGATGTGTTGCTGCGCTTTGTGAAAGCCAGCGTGTCCTACACTTGATGAATGACATTGATGGTAATCTGAAGTGTCTGGCTAAACAGGGAGGGAATTAATTCACACATGCCTCAGCCCAAAGTCCGAATGGTCAGTTTTACATTGATTTGTTTTTAAAAAATGATGGCACTTAGAAATGGTAGCTGCTGGAGGTCTAAACTTTAATGTATTATTCTATAACCGCACTCAGGTATAGAGTTTAATAAGTGTGCCATGTTTGTTTGATATTTATTAAGAGTTAATTAGTGTGTGTGTGTGTGTGTCTGTGTGTGTGTGTGTGTGGAAATTCCCCTAGGAGTCTTTCTCATCTGCTGGTTACCCTTCTTTGTGACTCACATCTTGAACACTCACTGCAGTAAGTGTCACGTGCCGGCCGAGCTGTACAGCGCCTTCACCTGGCTCGGCTATGTCAACAGCGCCCTCAACCCCGTCATTTACACCACATTCAACATCGAATTTCGCCGAGCCTTCATCAAAATCCTGACCTGCTGATCTCAACTTCACAATTCTTCCAACTTTTCTTGCTTTGGAAAAATTGAGTGCCAAAAATGTTAAAGACCTTTGGTCACAGTCTAGCCATATTTTAAATCACTTCATGCTTCCAGTTATGAGTTCAAGTAAATCGAACACATAAGAGGCCACTGGATTCAGCAGCGATGTGAAGACTGAGGAAAAAGTGGATTGGATCATGTAAACAACACTCAAGACCGCAATCAGCATCTAAAAGATTGTGGATTACATATCACCTGAGGACCTCCTCTGTGTAACAGGACCTATAAGATCTCACATATCAGGAGAGCTCAAGGACACAATCAGCATCTGAGCCTCTACAAATCACGATGTTGATTTGCTCCTTACACGTTCAAAGAAGCTGGGTTTTTTTTTTCAGTTTCTGGTTTCATCTGTAATTGCATGTGTCTCTAACGTCCCTTTTTGGATGGAAATGTTCAGAAAGCATCCAGGGAGTGAAGTATTGTCAACTACATGTCTGGTACCAGCTTCTTTAAATGGGATGCTTTGAGAAGACTCATGAAAATGATCCTGGGGGTCATTACATTTGTAACATGTTTATAATATTGTAAATTAAACCAAACGAAAAAAACAACATCCATGTGCTCTGTTCAGATAAATACAAAATAGGAAGAACGACCTTGAGACGAGGCATGGGGAAGGACATTAGAGAAGAGAATGAACGGAGGGAGGAAGTGCATTAGAGAGAATGAAATCAGAGTGGGTTCATTTCAAAAGGCCTTTAGTGTGCAGACCAGCTGGAGATGGAGATGCTCTGGAGATGGATGCAGATAGTGGAAAAGAGGTAGAGAAAGAGAGAGAGGAAATGCACACCACACTCAAGTGCATTTTACGTTTTAGTCCTAAAAGCGCCTGCTTTTTGTGAAAGTACTCAGGAAATCTTGGTGTGCACAGTATACACACACAGTATTCTCACAGGAATGACAATGTGAGTGAAGGCAGCTGCGTCTCGCTCTGTTCAATTAGTAATTCATGGCAAAAGACAGCTAATGAATTTACTTTGATTCTGCTACAGCCACATGTCGTCCTTCCTCTGTCCAGCTTAACAAGTCCTTCACCGCAGATTAACCCAGTCAAGCTGCTCGTCTCTGTTAAGCCTTTGCACACAGTGAGGTCCTGTCAGAGAGGCTTATCACTTCCTGTAAGCAGTTCTCTATAAGGGATTGTGTGTGTGTGTGTGTGTGTGCTTCGCTGTTGGCTTCGTGTCTTTACACAGCAAAAACATACAAACAATAAACCTCTAGCATCGTGTGAGATATTTTTACTGCTTTTAGCTTTTTATTTTTAGTGTTCAGATGCTCCATGGAAGTGTTAGCATTTGCCTCACCAAAGTAAATTACTTTGTTCATGTTTCTTTTTTAATAGACGTCATTATGGGATTATGGGAAAGTCACAGTTTGGAGGATACAAATAAGACTACTAAGTCAACAGGAGATACAAAATTTAAAAATGGCATCAATAAAATATAGTGAACAACTAAACCTATAGATTAAAATAAATTTCCTTATACGTTCTTCATTGCTGCCTCACAGTTCACAAGTCCAGGGTTCGATTTCTGAGAGTCGGTTACTGTCTGTATAAATATTTTGTGCATTTTCTCTTGGTTTCTTTCCAAAGACTTGCTTCTAGGTGGGTTGTTGACACTAAAATTGCCCCTAGGTGTAAAAGAGTGTACACAAGCTGACCAGTGCTGGACTGGAATCCCATCCAGATTAATACAGTACATCTTAAAAGCTGTTATCTCAGCACTCCCAGTACCCATGGGGGGTATAATACTTTATGTATTCATTTGTAGATGGGAAAATTCTGCGATTAAATGAATAAACCCCATCCTTGCATTAACATTTCTCTAAAATATAGTCTTTCTGCAGTGGGTTTATTTAACATTACAGTAGAGTATATAGAGTATGAGTTCACTTCATGAAAGAGAGAAAGAGAGAGAGCGAGGCGTGAAAGAGAAGTCTAGCATCGATCGATAAAGCTTTGTGCTCGCATGATTTGATGAATGCTTGATGCAGTCGAGAGTCGCAGTCCCCCTGGGACAATTAGCAGGTATAGTATATTGGAGTGTTGGCAGCTCGTCGATGCGTTTTACTGTTTACACGCACAAACGTACGAAACGTGACTGTGCTTAAACTGCCTCCATACACGGCTGCTTGCTATGTCGTTTAAATTGCATGACTGTGTGTGGCTTCATTATTCAGAGTAATCCCTGGAGGTGTGCATGTTTGTATTGAAGTGCTAAATGATGAGCAATGAGACATTAAAGTGTGAAATCCCACTCCTGCAGGTCAATCTCCGAAACTCGTTCGGCATTAATCAGCCCTTAGCGGCTGCAGAAGCATGTGGGTTCGGTGTAGCAGCTGATACTTATGGAAATTTCTCCCCCGGATTGAATGCCCGCTATTTCGTTTTTAACCCGAGAGACACGTATTCACCGGCAACCTCACTTTCTAATTCCTTGTTGTGCTTAAACACTCTGGCTTTGGTGTGATAAGGAGTAGAGGGCAGCAGGTCGAAGCTATGCGTGACTAACATACAGAAACTCCAAAACAATGCATTTAAAATAACTCATGGGAGCAGGTGAAGATCGGGAAAAAGTATTTTGGTGCTTCTTTCGACCCAAGGTTCAGTGTCAAATCAAGAGAAGGAACAGACAGAGAGTACAAACATGGAAAAAAAAAACAGATTAGTAGATGACACCATTCTTTACCTCCTTCACTCTGACAGTCAAAGAAAAAACCCATTTTTATGCCACATAATGCTCATGACAACCCTGCTCAGTCCTCATCCTTTAATGATACCACAAATACCACATTTATGATCCATTTATAATACCACATTTTCCTTCTTTCTAGAAATACATTCATGTCTCTGTGTAACAGGTCTCAAGTCCAAGTCTCTAAGCTACTATTCTGGTCAAGATGTGGTCAATCAATGATGCCTCACAGACAGTTCAATCGAGAAACCCATGAAATCGTGTGAAAGTCTTCTGGTTTGTGATGTATTCTGTATTTCTGCCCTTTTGAAAATGGTAGGTTTCATCCAAATCTGTGAGGGAAAAAAAATCATAGAGAATCAAAGGAAAGGTGTACAAGACAGCGGTGAGACCGGCCATACTGTATGGTCTAGAGACAGTGTCACTGAGGAGAGACAGGAGTCAGAGCTGAAGGTAGCAGAGCTGAAGATGTTGAGGTTCTCTTTGGGAGTGAGACGGTTGGACAGGATTAGGAACGAGTACATCAGAGGGACAGCTCATGTTGGACGTTTGGGGGGACAGAGTTAGGGAGGTCAGATTAAGATGGTTTGGACATGTTCAGAGGAGGGAGAGTGAGTATATTGGTAAGGGAATGTTGGACATGGAGCTGCCAGGCAGGAGGCAAAGAGGAAGGCCAAAGAGGAGGTATATGGATGGAATAAATGAGGATATGAAGCTAGTGGGTGCAAGTGTTGAGGATGCAGAAGATAGGGATAGGTGGAGAGAGATGATTCGCTGTGGAGACCCCTGAAGGGAAAAGAAGAAGAAGAAGGTTTTATCCAAATCAGTCAAAGAATCAAAGCATAACATCATCTCTGTACATGTAAGATGTAAAGTTTAAACCAATCCGAGAGCATCATGCACCTGGACAGTAGATAGGCCAGTCAAAATGGCCGATGAGTGTATTTCTATTCACAGACAGAATTTTCATTCGTCAAATTACTCAACATTACTCTTTTTCTTTATATTCTATATAAAAGAACTACAAATCCTGAATGACAAATTTACCAGCTTAGGGATTTACAACATTCAAACTAGGACAGAGGTTTTAGACAGAGGTGGACATAAAGGGAATAAAGTCTGTTTGATGAGGGAAATTTAAATATATGATTCTTTATGGTGTACTAGAAGAGACTCGACTCGACAGATACTTTGTCCTGTGTCTGAAGAACAATCCTCATTCTGTCAGGGCGACACATCCCACCACTATGTAGGACACTTATTAGTATGCTGTCTTCCTGCAACCGATAGAAAGAAGAAAGAAACTACTGGCTTGTGTGAGAAAGGGGATGGACATGAATTTCAAATTAAGTTTGGGTTTTTCTTTGTTCTCATTTGTTCCCCAATATATTCAGTTGAAATGAAATACCAGACTGATTACAATATAAATAGACACAAATGGATCATAACGATACTTTAATTATTCCACATTTTTCATCCGTTCTGTTATTGAAGGTGTCACTGAATTGCAAAGACACCTTTAACATTTCAAGCTAGTGAAGACACACGGAGATAAGGAGAAAATCATTATCTTCAGCATGCTCACACTATAGCTGCTATTTATCACCATATCAGTGCTCTGATTCAGCAGCGGTGAGACACTGACGAAGATCAATGGTTGTTATTCGAAACTCATCGGGTCTCACTTTTCATCCTGTCACGCTTTCTAACCGACGTCAGCATCGGTATATTTATCTCCTTAGCAAAATGCCAGTGTGACTGCTGCAGAAAGTGAGAGTGCTAAGCAAAACCTTTACTGCCAGGGTTCAATGAAACTGGTGATATATAGTAAAGCACAGCGTGTGTGTGTGTGTAGACAATGTGAGCTCTTAGATTCATCAAGTCTGTCTGTTTTTCATCACCATGAAATTCAAAGAGATTTTCTGCTAAAAATGAAACAAGGGGGAAAAGAAATATTCTAATAATTCTAAAGAGTTGCCTGGAATAGTAATTCATTATAAAGCTCTGAACTGAAATCTACATATGCAGGAACAGATTATGGGATCTTTTCAATCAGTATACACAAATGAATGATTTCCTGGCTGTGAGTCTGATATAAAATGAGTCAGGACTCCGTTGGCTTTCAGTGTGAGACGTGTGTTTTTCCCTCTGTTGGAGAATTTTAATGGTTGAAGATAAACACCTTCACATTTTCAGTGCTTATGAACAAGCACTTTGGGCGTCTCAGAGAGCAGAAATGCGTTTGATATCACCATTTACTTTGAAGATAGAAACATCTGTGTGGAAAAAATATATAAAATATAAAACCCCTAAAACCAGAAGTACTTATAGAAAATAAATAAATAAATACATTCTTAAACTCCCGAGTGTCTACTTTCATATGAGCTTTATATTAACCACCACTGTGTATTAATATATAATCTCATCACACTAATTGTATATAATTCAACCTTTTTCATGAGTACCTATTTTTTTTTACAAAAGAGGAGCTTGTGGTATTGTTTATTTCAAAACAAGCAATGAGAATTATTTTGGTAAGACTCTATGTTTTTATTGAATTTATACTTAACATGAAACAGTCATTTTAATTTGGTGTTTCTGATGAAACAAGGTGGAAAAAAGGTGCCATTATTTCTATCCTTTTAAAATTTCTGTAGCTTTCATGTATTCAATACTACTTTCTTCAGAGCTGGAGATCTCTTCATCAGGATATCAGTGCATAATAAATAAATTATGTTCACACCAGTCTCCTGGCAAAAAAAAAATCCTGTGTGATCATATATTTATTATTAGAAGGTTTATACTTTTATATTTTATTTTAAATATACTTTTATATTTTAGCAAATTGAGTTTCTGATACTGTTTATCTATTTCTTCATGCTTTTTCATGCTACTCAGTCATAGCAAAGGAGGTGTGGCCAGTGTGTTGGTCAGCAACAGTAAAGGAGGTGTGGTGCCTGTGCTTGCTAGTACCAGTAAAGGAGGTGTGGCCTCTGTGTTTGTCAGTACTGGTACAGGAGGTGTGGCCTCTGTGTTTGTCAGCAACAGTGAAGGAGGTGTGGTTCCTGTGTTTGTCAGTACCAGTGAAGGAGACATGGCCTCTGTGCTTTTCAGTACCAGTGAAGGAGGCATGGCCTCTGGGTTTGTCAGAACCAGTAAAGAGGGGTGTGACCTCTGTGTTTGACAGTACCAGTGAAGGAGGTGTGGTCTGTGCTTGTCAGTGCCAGTGAACGAGGCATGGCCTCTGGGTTTGTCAGAACCAGTAAAGAGGGGTTTGGCCTCATTATTTGACCAGGACCAGTAAAGGTGTGGCCTTTGTGTCAGTTAGTAGCAGTGAAGGAGGTGTGGCCTCTGTGCTTGTCAGTACCAGTGAAGGAGGCGTGGCCTCTGTGCTTGTTAGTACCAGTGAAGGAGGCGTGGCCTCTGAGTTTGTCAGAACCAGTAAAGGAGGTGTGGCCACTTTATTTGTCACAACCAGTGAAGGAGGCATAGCTTTTATGCTTATCTCTTCGTAGTACTGGAAGTGTGGTCTCTGTGCTTGTCAGTCCCAGTGAAGGAGGCGTGGCTTTCATGCTTATCTATTTCCAGTGATGGAAGTATGGCCTCTGTGCTTATCAGTCATGGCAAAGGAGGCGTGGCTTTCCACTTCTCACAGCAGATGCTTTTGTATCAGTTCACACAATTCTGAATCACAATGCAGTATAAAATAATAATTCTAAACATTATCATATTGTCAGTATCGGCTTTAAATCTGCTTTAAATCACACTCTGGGTCATTAACCACATATCAAAATACAAATTATATTCTCTCAAAAGAAAAACAATTCCGGACTGTGAGATAACACTTCTTCACTTTTCTTTCTCATCCAAAAGTTTTCCACATCACTGTCACACTCAGACACACTTCAGTGTGGCCTGTCTATCACTAATCACTGCAAAATTCAGGCTCAAATCTCTCTCTCTCTCTCTCTCTCTCTCTCTCGCTCCAGCAGGTTGTAGAAAATGGAATTTCTTCCCGTTAAGGAAAAGCTGCATTAATCCACTGTAATTGCTTTCTTAGCAGATGGATTATGTGTAAAAAGGGACAGAAGCTTGTGGAAAACCAACTTGCTGGAACCATAGACAGTGAAAGTGGACTTCATGGATGACAAAGATTAATTTATTTATTAATTCATGACAAATCACATAGACAGACTGTGTAAAAATACTGATTTGGACCAACTGGTAGCAGGAATTCAGCTAAGAATGACCCTATAACAAAAAATACACAATACACAAGAAAACAAACACGTTATAAACAAGAACAGATTATTGTAAATGACTTTTTTTCTTTTTTTTACAAATTATGATCAAATCATCTACTAAAAAATAAATTCCACCTTTAAGTAGAATCAGTTCTCCTTTACAATACAGTGATCCTGCATTAAAGCTGATTATTAATAATAGAGCAAATCCAAAGGGACAAAGTAATGCTGTTTGCTAAATCAGCTAGGGAAAAAAATTAATTAAGGCTTAATTAAGGCTTCATGATAGAGCAGGTAGAAACAGCTGGATATCTGGGGTAAGGTCTGGTCAGAATCACAGCATAGCTGGAGCCTCTCCTGGGAACACTGGAAGGCAGGGAGACACCTAGGATAAGATGTCAAACCATCCACATTCTTCATGTAAAAAATAATGGATAGGTTCTTTATACGCCTTGGGGGATAGTGCAGCCTTGGCAAACCCATCACATGGCCAAATTATGACATAAATTATATCAAATTATGACTAAAGTTTATTTTTAAAGAACTGACAAATGAAGGTTTTCATTTACTTTCAGGTACTTTGTATTAAAAGATTACTATCCAAATAATCCTGTTTTTTTATTTTATTTAAAAAAATATTTTTAAAAAACATACATTTATAAAACCTACATTTATTAAATATAATTAAAATATATGTGAATAAATAAAATAATACAAACAAATAAAATAATATATATATATATATATATATATATATATATATATATATATATATATATATATATATAAAATATAATAAAATATACTGTATGTTATGTATACATCATCTGTCCCCTAAAAAAACATATAGTATTTATTCAGCAGAGAATCAGACTCAATCATGGAATATTGAAATAAACACATTGCTGTAGAGGAAACATTTCTAACATTTTCTAACAATGCTTTAGGATCTTAGGAAACCATTTTTGGGTAGGCTTTACCTGTAAATCTTTCCCTGCTGCACCATTTTATTGTGTAATCTCATCACAGTTACCACAGTTTTATATGCAGCTGGGAATTAGTAAATTCTGTAAACCAGACATTTGTTACAGGGGATGCTTTAGGAACACTGCAGGAACGTTACAGACTGCTGAATACTGACTATAGTTCTAATAACGTTCTCTGTTAGATTTAAGCTTTTTTTTCCTCGGAGTGTGGACTGAATGGATAGTGGTTCATTGACTCAAATTCTTTAAATTGCATGAATGGTTACAATTTGTGACGGGAAATGAAAATGATTCATGACGTGACCCCCTGAACTCTGTTCATGTTGTGAATATGAAGGGAGAACGGCTCTGAAGATCACCATTCTCTACACACAGACACACACACAAAAGCAGGAAGGATTTCAAATGAGGCAGTGAGGGTGATGTCCTGCCCTGACAAAACACAGAGTATCCAACCACTGCATTACTATGCACATAAAGACGAGCAATCAGTGTATTCTCTTACATGTAAACACATACACACACACACTCGTGGTTGGGGTATCACACAGCTGTGGCCTCACATCAACCTGAAATCTACACACACTCTTCCTGAGACACTCATACATGTTTGATGAGGCTCTCCTTCTCATCAGTGAGTGTGTAATGGGAAAGGTGGTGTGAGGCGACAGCCAGTTAAGATCTTGTTCACACACTCACTTATCACACTGGATTTCAATCACTGTACCATCCAGCCCTGCTGCAACCCAGCATACCAATACCTGAGTCACATCAGAAGCATTTAAGTTGCTCACAGCCCAAAGGTGAAATTAGGATGTGCACTTCTTCTTGCTTATATTCCAATAAATCTTAAACCTTTTCGGGACCTTTAAGCTTTGAATATATATTTATTCCACAAAACTGCCCTATGCTACACATAAGGCTTATTTGACACCATTTTGTTTCTCAAACTCCTATCCATAATACCACAAGCCTGGCCTCTCCAGTCTCATTTTACATGACTTCAACATTATACTTTCATTTCCAGCTCTACACCCTTTCCATGCACTCGCTTCTGTCCACTTCAGTGGCAGACTGAAGGAGATGAGGAGGAGGATGGAAATGGACTTACATTTTTTTTCTAACCATATTGAAATATTATCCCATTATTCATCCATGGTGCTGCCATGACAGATTTTCCGCCTTTAAGGGACGATACACGGGTTCATCCAAAGTTCCTCTCGTCTGTAGACCAGACTCTTTCAGATTCTGTTGAGATAAGGGTTCCTCGGGTTAGAATGAGATAACGCTTCTGGCTCTGAGTCACCTCGTGTATTAAATCCTGCAAATGTTGTTTTTGCCTTATTTGGATGAACAAATGATGGTCCTTGAGATCATATCATTCTGAACCACTTCTCATTTATCTCTATTTCGATGACCAGGTCAGTGCAGCCACAG
This sequence comes from Hemibagrus wyckioides, assembly GCF_019097595.1. Taxonomy (NCBI): domain Eukaryota; kingdom Metazoa; phylum Chordata; class Actinopteri; order Siluriformes; family Bagridae; genus Hemibagrus; species Hemibagrus wyckioides. Next base: position 3,360,024 of record NC_080732.1, on the reverse strand, counting down.
GAAGGACGAACCCAGAGAAGTGATGCTGAATAAATAAACAGAGGTCCAATCTGTCATTTCCAGACAGAAATGCAGTCAGAATATCTGTTGCAGTTCTACAACACTAGGTGATGAGGAGCTACTGCAAGAATGACCCATCAGTCTGTCTGTCTATCTACCTACCTACCTGTCTATCTACCTACCTACCTGTCTGTCTATCTATCTATCTATCTATCTATCTATCTATCTATCTATCTATCTATCTATCTATCTATCTATCTATCTATCTATCTGATGGTCTGTCTGTCTGTCTGTCTATCTCATTTTTAAAAGCATTACAATTCTCTTAATAATTTTAAATATAGTGCATTTAAAAGGTATCTGGACAACTTTGCTTTTTGATTTTAGCAGTTTTGAATTTTTTTTTTCAAAATGAAAGATTTATTCTTATTTAATACATTTGCAGATCTTCACCCATTTCTCTCTGCAGAGCCCTTCAGTCCCTCAGAGTGAGTCACTCTACTGCTATTTTCAGGTTTCTCCAGAGATGATCCATCAGGTTTAAGGCCAGGTTCTGTCTCGGCCACACAAGGACGTTCAAGGACCTGTCCTAAAGGCAATCATTTTCACATTGGATATCCCGATTTGAGATCTTGAGCACGCTGGAGCAGGTTTTCCTCAAGGCTGTTGCTGTACTTTGATCTGTTTAGCTTACCATCGATCCTGACATACCTCCTAGGCTCCTAGCCTGACAAATCCCTGCTGCTGAAAAACATCCAAGGTACAATGCTGCCACCACCATGCTTTACCACAGGGGAAAAACCCTTAAAAAAGTTTTTCTTTTCTTTTCTTTTCTTTTTTTTTTGTGTGTGTGTCAACCTGACCTTTTAAAGAATCCATTACAAATTGTATTTTTTTCTAGGAGTGTATGCATGTCATTTCTTAATTAACCAAACCTTCATATATATATATATATATATATATATATGTATATATATATATATATATATATATATAGTGGCTGTCACTAGGCACAGTTAAAAAGTCCCAAGCAGGGAACTTTCAAGCCTTTTTGACTTTTTCCATCCTTGTTGATTTTATGCAGCACTATGATTTATGACACAGCACAAAGTCACCTACAAAGTAATGCTCCATTACACTGACTTTACTTAACTTTCCAGACTTAAACTGAGTGCAAAGCTCCATTCATCACCACTAGCAGGATGTAAGTGAAATCAATTCATAGCTAAAAGATAGCACATGACGTCTGATTTCAGAGAAGGTCACGCGCCTTCTTTGACCTATTCAGCGCACAGCAGTCGACATCGGTGACCTTTACTTCAACTCTGTCTGACCTCACAAGCCTCTGGGGGAAAAACACAAAATAATGGGGCAGAGGTAAGTAGAACAGTAGACAAGGTAACCTGGATACGTTGTTTATCTCTAGTTCGAATCAGGACTTGTGTTTTCCCAATAGACCATGTGGAGATGACCTGGACTTTCCAAGGAGCAACTGGGGAAGAATTATGTCTCTTATCTTTCATCCAGATTCTTAAACTCGGCACATTTTTAAATTCATGATGGCATGGACTCTGATTAAATACTGATGCATGGCTTATCAAGCAAAATTGGAGGGGGCTTTGGCAGAAATATAACTTAACATGACAGCAAGAGCAAAAATATTAGTTTAGACCAAGTCATCATCATCCAGCAACATAAAAACAGCTTAGAAAATTGTGACACTGGACTTGTGTGGGATCGTTATAAGAAGTAACAGAATTGGAGATAAAGATTATAGGAAGCAGAAATAAACCTGCATTCATTTACAAGGTTAGGAGATCATCCAAAAGAGTGTGTACTGCTTCTCCACTGGGTGGCAAACGTTTAGGATTTTACGTATCCTGATCAAATGGAAAGCCATGTCCCTTTCTCATCATCTACTATTGTCCATGAAAGTAGGAAATCTAAGCAGAGTGACTGTGTTTGAGTGTTCAGCTAATCCACTACTTGTTATTTAACCTCTTAAAGGATTACTTATGAACACGAATTAGCAAATGGCTTATTTAACTTGGAAAAGTTCATGCTGCTCTCGTAGGTCTGCTTCTGCTTCACAATTCAAATTACTGCTTTGTGGACAAGACTTCTCTTTTGAAGCGTTATTAAGGAATACTGACTACAATGCCGCTTGGAGGAATCAATAAATCTTCTCTTCCCCCCATATCATTAAGCTGGAAGCGTATATAGAGAAGTGTGGAGGCTGCAGAAAAGCATCCAGTACTCCACAGTGAGACTTTTAATCATCTGGCCTGGACTCTTAACTGTCAGGCTAATTGGGTGACACGATCAGGCTGTGAAAGTCACTCAGCACCTTTTAAATAGAAACACCACCCAATGTCGTGTAGCACAAGTGTGTGTCACACACGCTGTTGTTAATGTCATGCTAATCATGTGACTATACAAACATCTTACTAATCTAATAAGTCTTGTCCAGACGATCTCTCGTGCACAAATCACTACAAAGAATTCTTCCAGGTCTGTTTGTACCACAGGTGTCAGGAGATTACTAAAATCCGTAACTGCTGTTTTGCGGAAAACTTTTCATAACTGACCGTGTTCTCTTTCAAACATAAATCTCCCAGAGCTAATCTCCTAATAGCTAACAATAAATGCATTTAGAAGAAGGTGAAAAAAAAAAACTATTGAGTATTTAAGCTCAATAAATTACTTAAACTTTGACCCTTATAAAGAACACCAGGATTCATGATATACATAATATGGTAATATGTATATATTTTTAAAGTTTATTACACAAAAACACAACCATAATTGAAGGGTTCATGGCAATGCTTATAGAAAAGCTGTGAACAACAAAACGGCACCTGAATGGTGAAAGAGTGACCTAACTAAGAGCTTTGTCCTCAAAATCTTCCTATAATGCAGCTCAACCACTGCAGTGCATCAGCTGCCAGACACTTTCCCATTTACGGGGCGCCATTACTTTTGTTCTAATTGAATCACTAGGCTTATTGGTCATTGTTTATGGATTTGTTTTCATTAATATTTTTTAAAAATGGGCGTAACTGAAAAGTGGAGAGCGTAACCCATAAAGCTGCAGTAACTCTGCCATTTTTAATGTGTCTTCCTAAACATATGTAAATTTACACAACCTCTGAAGTCCTCAAAGGATAAAAGCTTGTTTTTTTTCAGTAACTGGATTTTCATGAAAAGCACATCTATTTGTAAATGTTCCTGTGAATGATTTATAAATAAACTTCATATCCAGCGTGATATGTGAAGCCTAGGGTGTGTAAAAATATTACTACATGTATTATTACTACAGGAACTGGAATTATCCTTTCTTACAAATTTCTTACAGATGGTGGATTTCCTGCTTTCAGCTGGACTGGAGGGATAAAGACCCAAATTGACATTTTTATCATTTCCAACACTATTCTCTTCTTGTTCCTCTGAACCGTATGATTGCATTTAGTCCCTGCTCTCTAGTCCACACTGGTCACTGAAACACTTTCTTCTTCAAGTCCTGGAGCCGGTCGTTGGCCACGGCTTCCCTCAAGGCATGGAAGAATCCCAGGTAGTGAGCCGTGTTGTGCAGCATCAGCAACACTCCCGCCAGCAGCTCGTTGGTCACCAGCAGATGATGGACGTAAGCTCTTTTATGGTTCTTACAGCAGTAACAGCTACACCCATCAACCAGCGGGCGGAAATCATCCCGGTACCTGGAAAACACAGCGCTGAATTTCTCACAATATAATTTATTAACCATGCTTCCTTCTGAACACTGTTCCAGTAATTTTGTTAGTTAAGGTCAGGTTTGTTGTTGAGCACTTAGAGGATAGAAGAAGTCAATATAACCATCATTGATCTGATCTAGATTGGTTAAAAAACTGAAAAGGAAAAGGAAATGTATTCGAACCCTGGATATTATGCTATGTATGTGAGTCGAAATGCTTCCTGCTGTTTTCCTGCAATTTTATAGTAAGTAAAATAAAAGCAGGGTGTGTATTTATCAAAAATTTGTATTTGGCTGAGACAGAATTCTATTATTTAGCTAATAAAACCAAACATGTCTTGACTGACATCTGGAACCATTGCATCATGCAATAAACAATATGCAACCACTCCTTTAATGATTTGTACCTACAAAGGTCATGATTCACATGGCACTGCAGCCCTGAATGCTTCAGAAACAATGATGCTGCAAAAATCTCTCCTTTATTTACCCGCTAATCTGATTTCACTCAACAGCTGAAAGACCTGCTGTGAAAACAGAGCAGTGACCAATACGCCTGGTGTGAAATAGAGAAATATTGGTTCCACCCATCCACCGTTTTTTATCAAGATGATCAGATTAGAGAGTCACTGTTACTCGAATGAGGTCTTTGAGGACATAATAAGATAGTAAGAGAAAACATCCTCCATATACCTTGTGTCCTTCAGATTCATCTCGAATCGGGTCATGTTTTCAGGGCTGCCGTCTCCATTTTCTATCAGGCCTTCAACAGCAGGCGCATCTTTGTTCGAATCCAGTACTGTCTCACACACACACACAAACATGCAGAGATTAAAATGAAGTTTAATTTTAGATTCGTTGGTGGAAAACCTCCACAACAATACTACTGTGAATAAACAAATAAAGCTGGTTTTATTCCCAAACTAGTGTCTTTTAGAATCCTGGAGTGAACACAAAGACCGATGAATACAAACACATGCTTGTATACAGACAGACGGAGGTACGTATACACACACACACACACACACACAAACTGTTAAAAGTGAACAGAGCTGGAATTGCTGTTTGGTCACTGGCTTTAATATTTAATCAAATGCCATCAGAGACACAAAACCACTCTGGAAGAAAGCCTAACTCGAGCATCCCTTGCTTTATTACCTTCAAAGATAGGAGTGTAAAAAACAGACAGGCTAATAGAATGGATAAAGAATTACAGAACCGAGATATACAACACTAGAGATGGAGAAATGAGCATGAAAGTTTAGAAAGATGGAATATATAAGTGCAGTTGAAAACGTGTCCTGCAGCCTAAAATAGTAGTAGCTTGATCAGGAAGGGGAAACTTGGGCTTTAAACCCTCCTGTAGAGTGTGCTAATGTGCTCGGAGGAAATCTAAACAAATCCCAGGGGCAGCGCTGAACTTCAAACCACTCTGATTTTCATTACTCTCAACGCTCGTAATCGATTTACTCTGCCTGACACAGCACCTCTTTACACATCACTGAGTCTAATTACACTACTCTGAGGGTGAGATGTTCTGCCCATTACAGACATCGGTTATGGACTTCATGTGGTCAGAAGGCTTACAGAATAAATTAGCACCTCTCTCTACTGCTCAGAAGGCAGACTGACATAAGGCACTTCAGCCTGGCTGCGACTTAATTATTTTGTTTTACTGAGCTACACAAACAGATCTTCACAGCTGCACAAAACATTAGGCACACGGTACTCAAATGGCTTTGCTAATTATTTATGAATAATATTCGAATCCAAACACACTACCAGTAAACCCTGGCATCCCCATTACCAGCACACTGTTACCCATTAGCAATAAAGGGTTAATTGTCCTAATATTTGTTAAAATAGCTTGCACCAAAAATCATGAAAATCTCTCAATATGGACTAGAAGTCTGTTTCTCTCATATATCGCCAGCTAGCTGTTCATAGAAGTAAACGGTTAAAAAAACCTGACATTGACTCAAAATTCCTCTCAGAAATCGTCATGTGAGATGATGTTAGCTGGCCTGCATAAATTATTATAAACATTTAAAAATGGCTTAAAAATCCTCTCAAAAAAGCTTAGTCCTTATTAGCCATTTAGCTGACATTAAAGGATCACAAAAATCTATTAATAAAATGTATTGTTCCTTTCAGACATCATGTCATGTTAGGTCTTATTAATTATACAGTAATTACACACACACACGTCTACAACTTAAAAATCCTCTCAGGAATCCTGTCAGGTTAGCTCAAATTAGCCACTGAATCTAATAATAGAAATAAAGGTTTTAAAAAAATCTAAAATTTAAAAACGTTTTCTCTTTCGGGTTATCATATATGTTAGAAAGTAATGTTAGAATATCATAATGTTAGAAAGTAAATATAAAAACGTATTAATACAACCAACAATTAAAAATCCCCTCAGAAATGCAGTTAGCATAGATTAGCTAGCTATCTGGAATCAATTGTGAAGATTATAAACATACATTAATATGCCTCATAAATCCTGTCAGGTTTGTTCATATTGCACAACTAGCAAATGTCAGGAGTAATTTTAAAAATATATGACTTAAAAGAAATCCTGTCAGGTTAGCTATCTAGCTAGCTTTAGCAGCGCAATGTGTGAACATTTAATAAGAATATGAATTCCACGTAGTGTAAGATGAGTCAGTATTTTTATATATGAACTGAAACAAGACACAAGAGCCTGAGATGAAGCCTGTAGAGTTCATCAGCACTGGAATAGGTGAGCAGTTTATAACCTGGCGGGTTAGGAAGCAGGACATTTGTCTATTAATGTCAAATTTAACTCATTAACCTCTCTGGTTTTGTAGCCTTGTAGTGGCAGAGACGCATGGATAGCAAGTTAATCAGCGGTCTGTTTCTCATTTATCCATTAATCTGGCTGTTACTATTACTGAAAGCATGCTTCGGTCAGACAGCGGCCTTATCTCCCCAGGAATTAGATTTAGTGGGGATAAATAAATTGAGTAGTGTGATGCGCTCATGTACTTTGGTTGGTTAAAAAGTAGTAAAAGCGGTGATTATACATACTGTACATGTTATTTTAATCAATTAAGTTATGATCTACCGTGAACCAATTTTGCCATAAACAACGCTATAAAATATCTGACAGTTCAATATCTATATCTTTCTTTTTCTTCAGTACTTTTATTGGATTTCATCTGAGTATCACTGCGCTCGCTGTCTAGTGACTTTTAAAAAGATATTATTTCTCACCATACCAGCTAGACATTAAAGCACAATATGAGAGAGAGAGACAGAGAGATAAATCGACACAGCTACTCTTGCCAGCACTCTCATGGAATTTACTTGAAATCTTTATTCAAACGAAAAATGTTCATGGGCTTTGGGACTGAGAGTGTGGCTTGGGGAGTGCAGAGACAGTGGCCCACCTGTAGGGGGAGATGTACCTGCAGTCTCTGGGTCAGGTGTGATGGTGTATTTGAAGCAGAGGGCGCAGCCTCTCTCCGTCACCTGGAAAGGGAAGAAGCCCTCAAACAGATCCACTCCAGCTTCCACACAAGCTATGACCTCATCTGGACAACCCACACCTTTCAACAACCTGACACACACACACACACACACACAGAGCTGAGGCAGAAAGTGAAGGGGAACATCAGGACAGTCTTTTCAAGTTTAACAGCAGACACAGAGTTTGCAGTTGTTAAAGCCTCTGAGGAAGTTCAAAGTCAAATCAAAGAAATAAACCTCAACTCCACATTCAGCCTGGGGAAATCAAAACATCAACACAAGTCTGTTCCTGTTTTTGTGGACAGAAAAGTGAATAATGCAGTTTAATGATAAAAAAAAATAGTATTTTTTAAAGATTATAGTTGCGAGAAAGACATCAGAAAGGGTTGGAAATTGTGGTCAGAAGTAATACACAACGACCGCAGTGCTGATATATTCGTGTCGTATTATCACCTTTTCAGGTCACTGAGAATTGAAGATATTGAAGGCTGCAAACAAAAACAATCCATCATCAAATACATAGGTCTGGTTCTTTTGGTCCGCTTCGAAGAACGCATCACAAAAAAAAAGCAAGAAAGAAATCGATACAAAAATCAATACGAAGTTCTTGGGACCGATTATCTTGGTCCAACGATGAAGCGTTTCGTTTTTGACGGGAGTGATTTACATGTAATAAATAATTTAACAAAGCACTTGTGTACGTGTGCATGTGACAGTATGCAGTGGAAAAAACATCAGCAGACGAGTCATTATTATGTAAATCAAACTGATTTTCATCAATTCATTTCTCGAAGAAGCACTATTTAACCGAGTAACTGACTAAACCTTTGTTTTTTTCCCTTTTTATTGTTGCTTTACTTTCTACACCACAATCTTGTATGCTCCGATACTGAATACGAAGATAACAAGCACAATAAATTACATTTTTTCATATCAGTAAAGAATCCAATATTAGCCCAGCTTTAACTATTTTAAACTGTTATTTTTTTTCTGCGAGACTAAAACCTTTATAAGCTTCTTTCAGTCCAACTCCCTCCATAGCCAGTTGGCTTATTACCGAGGCTAAGTCCTGCATCTCATCATTAGAAAGGCACAAACACAAAGTTTGTTCCTAAAACTCTGTTCTCTCAAACTTTTGCATCTCTCCTGTGGAAGCTAGTGACTAGTGAGGCCTCTGGAGGGAGGGGATTTGAAGTGGCTGCAGAGAGTCTAAGGGCATGGGAGATGTGAAGCGCAGAGCACAACAAGCACCCACAGAGGAACATGTACACATACAGCATGTAATATGAGAATGAGGCTTTGTGTTGGTTTGTACCTCGGTTTTTCCTGAGGCAGCTCTGCAGTCAATGCTGTGATCAGCTTCTCCCTCAGCTCTTGCTCCATGGAGGTGGACTGGAAGCCATCCAGGACGAATCCAGCCACGGGCCGTTTGGCCGTCTCGCGTGCTGACCTCAGCCTCTCCTCTAAGATGTCTCCTCCCTCCACTACGCCGAATATGTCAGAAGTTTTCAACTCCTATTGGGAAAGTAACACAAGAAAGTCATCAAGATTGATGCCAAATCGCTTAATTATTTGTATTTGGGAAAAGTCTTCCAGATTAAAGGAATGTTTCAGCCTCCTTTCAATATCAAAATCAACTTCATTTATTACGTGATGTGGAAAGGAAGTCAAAGGGCAGTTGTTAAATTCAATATAATTATGCTTGTGTTATTTTTTTGCTGAACGCTTTCTTTAATACTCTAGTCAAACACTAATATTCAGTATATATAAAGATAGAATATAAGTATTCAAGTCTTTAAAGAAAGGAAAAATGACTTTTTCAGATGGCGACTTGATGCTACGAAACCTTCTGGAAAATATCAGCAACTAGAAACTAAGCTGGAAAGTTAAATTCAATTCTTTAAGAACATAGTTGGTAAGACTTTCTCCCATGGGTGTAGGTTCTATTTCTACTATATAGTTTAACACTTCAACAACATGTGCCCCTACATGTCCATGATTAGTGAATTAAGGAAGTGCAGAATAATAGAATAGGGTCAAAATTCTAGTTGGTGTTTATCACACACATATTATGGACTTAATGGAGGGAGAATATGCAGAAAATTGCTTTAGAATGGGAAATTTGACTTTTAAAAACAAAAACAGAAGTGCATTCTGACACCAAAACTTCAAAATTAGGCAGCAAAATGTCTTTAAGAATAAGCAAACTCAAACTTGCCTTCAAATCGATGAGAATTTGTGTACGCCTGATATTTACTAACCCTTCAGTAAGGTCATGTGTCAAATCCAGCTCACAAAGGCTTTTAAAAGTAAGTATTTTTATGACAGCTTCTACAAAATGCAAGAGAACTCTGTCCAGCTAAAATTGGCACAAAATTTTACGTAATAATATATACAAAATGATGTAATAAATAAAGGAAATGCTGCCTGGATCAGCAGGAAACAATCCAAGCAAAGCAACACAATGTTGCCTCATAGGAATAAAGAACCCACAGTTGGGCAACTAATTCAGGTTGTGTTAATTAAACCAATTTAAACTCATTAACATTGTGCTGGGAGCGACAAAAACATTGCTCGCATTAGTTTGCTCAATTACTGTGACAAGAGGTAATTTTTCTCTCTGTGCAGGAGAAGATGAATCTTAAAGTGTCTGTGGTGTACTGCAGTGAGCTGATGTCGTGTACTGTACCTGTGATTTATGGTGCAACTCAAGACACTCATCCAGATGCGAGAGAGTGCGCTCCACTGCTTTACGCACCCTCTTCCGCGTCGTGTTCGCCGGCCACGTCTCTCCGTCTGCCATGCTCTCGTAGACGTCTGGCCGTATGGCTGCCTGCATGGCCATAAACCTGGCCACCGACAGCTCTATTCTTCCTCCACTGCCCCATACAGATACTGTCTGTTTAAAAAAAAAAAAAGGATCATAAAGCCGCAATCATAAACAAACGGCTTAGCATTGAAATTGAAAGGAACATAAAAGTTCCCATCTTCATAACTCAAACTTAGCGCTACAGAAATGACCGAGTTTGACTTTATAGGCACGAGAGTGACCTTGTTGGTGACGTGGCCGGCGGGATGAGGCGTAGCAGGGTCATGGAGGGAGCAGAAGAGCAGCGTGTTGTGTAGACCTGATGAAATCAAAGAATCAAATTGAGTCTTCAGTCACATGATAAATCATCTTTAATGTAGTAAATGGAGCTGGCTGGGGCGCAATCTATTCTGACTTTCAGTTAATTAAAGGTCAAAGGCTGGTTACTGTGTGAATCGGAAAGAAGGACAAAACCAAAGTAAAGCCAAATAAAGAGAATCTTAGTGGCGTCCAAACAGTTCGTTTAAACTCTATGACCTTAAAGAATTCCAACATACTTTCAGAACAGATAATGTATTCACTAACTTTGAAAACAATAAATAAATAAAAAACAAACAAACAGAGTTGTTTAATAAAAATGCATTTTTCTGCCTCTTCCACTTCCAGACAATTTTCTCTGAACCCACCCAGTGATCATTAACATTCATAAAGCAAACCCCAGCGTTCATTATTATTCATTTGCTCGCTAATTGCCTACTCAATACAAGGAAAAACTCTTTCCATCTCAATACAAGCAGTCGTCTACTTTGAATTCAATCCTTTGGCACCAGCTGCGGTTTCAAAATAGAAAAAAAATACTCATTTGTTATTTAATGCTGTGAAACCAGGAATTAAATCAGGAACAAATGAAGGATTTGCCACATAGCAGCAAAAACGACTCTTTTCTCTGACCTCACTGCAGTCCAGACACTGGGGTGGGGTTACGACGGGGCAATAGAGCAGCATGCGTTACTCCACCAGTGTATGTAATTGTGTACGAGTGGTACTTTTCTGCTGGATCTTTTCTGCTTTCTGATGGGGCGTACCAATTTGTATATATAGATTATTTCATTTATATTTCACTTATATTTATTTCTCTTTTAATCTAAAGCAGTCTGAAGCAGCTTGGATGTCTTTAGGTATCTATATCTACACACCAGTGTTAAAAAGTGTAGGTTTTAAATAAAGATAAATCATGTCAGATTCAGGTGACAGGTTGGAGGGGTGTTCCTCCCTCAAGTGGAGGAGTTTAAGTATCTCGGGGTCTTGTTTACGAGTGAGGGAAGGATGGAGCGTGAGATTGACAGATGGATTGGTGCAGTGGCAGCAGTAATGCTGTACCGGCCTGTTGTGGTGAAGAAGGGTCGATTTACCAGTCAGTCTACGTTCCTACTCTCACCTATGGTCATGAGCATTGGGTCATAACTGAACGGACGAGATCCCGGATACAAGCAGCCGAAAAGTGTTTCCTCCATAGGGTGGCAGGACACTCGTTTGGAGATAGGGTAAGGAGCAACAGGGTAAGGAGGGTAGGGAGGAGCTCGGAGTAAAGCCATTGCTCCTCCACATTGAAAGGGGCCAGTTAAGGTGGCTCTGGCATCTGTTTTGGATGCCTCCTGGACGTCTCCCTGGGGAGGTGTTCTGGGCATGCCCCACCGGGAAGAGACCCCAGGAAAGACCCAGGACACGCTGGATGGACTATGTCTATGGACTAAGCAAGCAATGTTTTTGTTGTAATTTTAATCATTTCACATTCCAACACACTTAAATGTTAAAATGTTATTGGGCACAATTCATAAAGATCACAAAGTTGTTTTTTATTATTATTATTATTATTATTATTATTATTATTATTATTATTATTGTCGCATCTGCAGCATGTTTCCGTGTATAGAGACATCAATTTTATTCCAAGTTTACTAATAAAACTGCTGAAAAGGTATACAAAAAAGTCTTAGTGCAATATTCTCAAGCCGGAAATCACTGATCGTTAGTTAATCCACCTTAAAAAAGAACCATAAATCACTCCTCAGTCATTTCTTTAAAAGTCAGCAACTCCCACTTTGAAAAGGTGACTTCGGAAATAGTATTTTAAGACTTTCTGTATGAACCGTGAATAAACCGGCCCTGGGATTCGCGCTCTGCTGAGCAGTGCACAAGGTATTGATGAAATCGAACTGCACATCCTGCACAGCTGCTGGCTACCTATTTTTTACCATCATGAATGAAGCGGACAGAGAACAAGAAACTATGAGTGCAGTGCATGAAGTGGTACATAAAGTAGGAATGTTGTTCATTACAGCAACACTGCTTGCACAGGGAGAAGGAAAGAAACACTGAATTTAACTGAAACCCTAGTCAGTATGAACATACAGAGGAAATTGGATCCAGAGTTACATTCCTGTCACTTAGAAGACACCCTTAACCAGAGCTACTTACATTTTTATCTCATTTTATGCAACTGAGCAATCTTCAGTGTGTACATGAAGTATATTAGAATGAAAGCTAAGACCACAGGACAACTAATAAAGTTTGAGGAAAACTGTTATTTCTGTTAAAACTGGTGATGTGATACAACTTTCATTCCATTTGCTGGATCTCACCAGAATGTCTGAAAGCCTTTCCACTTATGGGCTTCATACTCCCAGTTTCAGTCACATTTGACATGAATACTAGTATTAATATTCACACCAGGAACATTAAAAAGTGATGGTAACAAGATTAAAATCATTTCCATATCATGTCAGTGAAATACACTATATTGACAAAAGTTTTGGGACACCCCTCCAAATCATTGTATTCAGGTGTTGTTTTTCAGGAGTTGGAATTGGCCCCTTAGTTCCAGTGAAAGGAGCTTAATGCTTCAGCAACATTTTGGACAATTTCATGCTCCCAACTTTGTGGGAACAGTTTGGGGATGACCCCTTCCTGTTCCAACATGACTGCACACCAGTGCACAAAGCAAAATCCATAAAGACATGGATGAGTGAGTTTGGTGTGGAGGAACTTCACAGAGTCCTGACCTCAACCCGACAGAACAGCTTTGTGATGAATTAGAGTGGAGACCGTGAGCCAGGCCTTCTCATCTAACATCAGTGCCTGACCTCACAAATGCACTTCTAATGGAATGGTCAAAGATTCTCATAAACACACTCTTAAACCGTGTGGAAAGCCTTCCCAGAAGAGCTGAAGCTGCAAAGGGCTGGCCTAAAGGCAGACGTCCAAGTTTTGGAATGGCTCAGAGCCTCCACTCAAATTCATCCCAAAAATGTTCCATCAGGTTGAGGTCAGGACTCAAATAAATAAATCAAGTTCCTCCACATCAAACTCGCTCATCCATGTCTTTATGGACCTTGCTTTGTGCACTGGTACACAGTCATGTTGGAACAGGAAGCGAGCATCCTCAAACTGTTCTCACAAAGTTGGGAGCATGAAATTGTCCAAAATGTCTTGGACAAGACATGGCTGAAGCATTTAGAGTTCCTTTCACTGGAACTAAAGGGCCAATCACAACCCCTGGAAAAACAACACCTGAATTCATTGATTTGGAGGGGTGTCCCAAAATGTTTGCCAATCTAGTGTACATTGATCGTTATGTTATAAACAGAAAAACCCAATTTGGTATTTTTGCCTCCAAAGTTCACCAACAGTGACGTTCCGAAAAGGTTTTCCCAAACTGATACACAATTTCGAAACAAAGCTCATTCAAGAACATTACTAACCTGAAAACTTTCTTACACCATGCTTAAACTCCTCCAGGACTTCCTGGTGCTCTGCGCTAAAACAAGAACTCATCATAGCACGCATCGCAAAAGTGATGACGAGATCCAGATGTGAAGTGTAGATTTAAACATCAGTCACACATCCAGTAAGCAGAACAGCAGATACTCACAGGCTCTCCAGCGTGACCTGTGTGACTGCAGGCAGGTTGCTGAGTGTGTGAAGCGTGTCCTGGGTCAAATGTGGCACAGTGGCACAGCGAGTGTACAGGAAACAGCCTGGAACTTCCAGAGAGTGATGCTCGCTTTGCCCAATGCTGGTCAGAAGCCCCAGACGGCAACCACGGACCACTTTAGATAACTCCAGCTTCATGACACCGGTGTAGTCGAGAGCAGATAACTAAGTAACCACATCAACGAGCAGCTACAGAAAACATCATCCAGAATGGCAGAAGTTAATACAGAAAACCGCTATTATATCGCATTATGCTAAACGTGGATAGTTTCTCAATAACTTTATTATAACTGATTTTATAACCCAGAGAGAGTGTTAGTGTTTGCTCATTATGTTTAAATGGTTTTACAGTCTAATTTTATTCCTCAGTCCAAAAACGTAGAAGTAAATGAATCAGGAACCGGCAACTCGTTAGCTACAGACAGCTAACTAACGCTTACAATTACATATAAAAACACCAGGTTTTTCCAAAGCATATCAACACAATTCGGATAGATCTATTCGAATTATTCTAAACAGGATCATTTGCACATCCACTTCTTACCAGAATAACACGTGAACACAAGTACTACAAGTCGCAAAATTATGAGCACACCTGGCTTTCGAGTCGCACATTTGTTACGTCACCGTAAACCGCGCCGATGTGTACTTCGCGGTCCGTTAAGTAAATAAAAAACATTCATTTATACGTATATATGCTTTACATTTTGTCACCCAAAACGCGACTTAGACTGCGAATAGATGAATTAATAGAAAAATAAAGGAATAGAGGTCATGTTAAACAAAAGTGCTGGTGAAAACCGTTGCCATAGCTACGAAAGGGCTGCTTGGTCAGGATCAGCGGGATATGTAGTTTTATGCAAGAGCATATCCGTGCAAAAATAACGCACGAGCTAGCGTTCTTACTACATTTCCCATGATTCAATGCGGCACGAAACGACTTATGCTGTTTGATGGATGAGTCGCTGTAAGGTCGAGGTTAAATCGATTTAGGACTCTAAATGAAAAAGTTTGTCACCTTCTATTTTACACGACATTTTTATTAAGTTTAAGTACAATGTTTACTTTTACTCTGTGTATGATGTAGCTAAATTCCTTCTCTTTGCATGACTTTAAAGATGGCACAATCATCACACAGGCCGGATATGTTTCGCTGGAAAAGGTTTTCAAATCCTGGAACCCAAGCAAACACCAAGGCAAGTTTAGTCTCCATCACGTGTTGATGTTCTGTGTTTCTGAGATTTGCATGATCCCCTAATGAGCCTGTTATACAAACCCCAGAATGTGCCTTCAACCCCCCCACCCCCCACCTGAACCTGATCAAACATCTACTTCCTGTGGAATAAAATCCAGCCGGATGTGTTCAACTAGATAGAGTTTCCATCCTGGTTAATCCTGCGATTGTTAGAGGCATGTGGTGTGGTTTATATCACGTCTCTCTGAGATTAGACAAATCCATTATCAAACAGATATTATTAAACAAGGTGTTCTAAAGAAAAGGGAGGATAAACACCACCGCAGTTATTTCTATTTCTAGTTATTTCTATTTCTTATTTCTAGACATTTCTAGTCTACAAAGCAATTTATTTATAATGGCAAACTATTTCGGCTGTTTTTGCAGGTGCGTCTGACTGATGGGGATATAAACACTTGGATGAAGGTTAGTGTGACAGTTTGTATATGTAAAAAAAAATTATTCACAGAATGACAGATCTGCTCATTTTTTTTGCTCTTCGCAGAAGGTCGAGATGGCGTCGGAGTTCGCCGTGTCTGAGGTGTTTTCATCTCAGAAAACTCACAATGGTAAACCGAGCCACGCTGTAGCCCTGCAAAGCACAGACCAGCTCCAGGACCATGATGACGCTTACAGCGAGGGTACACATGCATTCATTGGTCATTGTTTTAGGTTTAGTCATTGTAATTATAGGAAAGATTTTTCATAGCAAAGTGATGTGGTGGGTTATTTAGATTTCAGGTCGTTTCTGAGGCAGTATTTCAGGTCTGGCACTGCAAGTGGTTTCCCCATGTGTCCCCATAGGTTTCCTTCAGCTTCTCTGGTTTCCTTTCTCCTCCTAAAAACTTCCTTAAATCCTGCTGAACATATATGACTACATTTCAAATTCTTTATCATGTGCTTCATTTCGAGGTGTTTATTTGTACTCCCACAGCTCAGACTATTCTTAACGATTGGATGAACAAGAAGCTGCGCCTCGAGCTTAAAATGGATGAGGATGAGGAAGAGGAAGAGCGGAAGACTGAAGAGGAACCTGCAAACATAAACTACAGAAACTTTAATGGTACACACGTGATATTTAAATTATAAACCATAATGTTATGGCTCACGTTTGATTATTTTCTCCTGTCTGTTTTTTCCAGATATGTATTCCCAGCTTGCGCCTGTAGATGAGAGCTTTGAGGTGTGCCACTTCCTCCAAGACTTGATGGAGACACACGTGATGGACAGTGAGACGGTACAGGGGCTCCATCAGGACACGGACAATGAAAAGAAAAGAGGTCATGATCCGACCGTTACCATGGAGATCCGACACAAGCAGGTGAAGGAGCGTCGTGTGCAGAGGGATGCAGCACGGGAGAAGCAGCGCAGGGAGCAGGAGGCTCGGAAGGAGGCGCTGGAGGAGGCTAAGCGGCTAGAGAGCGAGGAGCAGAGGAGGAAGAAACAGGACGCTCAGAGACAGGAGGAGCTTTTGCAGCAGGAAGTGGTGCGTCTGCGCAGAGAGATGCAGGAGAAGAGGAGCATGGAGCAACGGGCACGTCAGAGGTTCATAATTATTATTCATGTACAAAACAGGTCTGTCACATGTAGGACATAATGACTTGTTGAATGCAGATAAGTCATTATTATTAATGCAGAAAAACTATGAATTTACTGTAAGTTTATTACTTTCCCCTAACAACATATTTCAAAGACTTTTATCCCTCTTGTACAACAGCAACTTGTATACTTAATCCATTTGTAGTTACATCCCAAAAACAAGTTATATCTATTATACACTATAGCAGCTATAAACAGTCTTCCTTCTCCAAACAGTAAACCTTCCTTTAACAGTAAATTACAGCTTGTCATGTTACATAGAAACCATGAAAAAACATTTTCCTCTAACGTATAAAGCACTGAAACTGGAGACTCCTTTCAAAAAAGTGAACTAAACCTCCTCAGACAAACAACCCTCACCATATCAATGATTACACGCAATTTTTAAAAATCCGCCATACAAGTCATTAGCCGCTACTATGGTAACAATAACATTTCTGTGAAATGTTTATACATTTGCATTTTAAAGGAATTTGTGTTGTTTTCCTATTGCAGTTGGACAGAAATTAATTTTGTACTGTGTGTATTATTACATTGTTGTTATGATATATTACAAAAGGCCTCGTGTAAGACCATGTATGACCAGCGGTAATCCTGACAAACCTTGAGCAGATCATATACATGACTTTAATTTGCGCACATTTCTATTGAACAGAGAACGAGAGAGGCGAGAGAAACAGAACACCGTCAAGAACCCGATGACACCAAAACCTGATGTTGTCACACACAGGCAGCTGTGCCACAGAGAGCAAGAAGTGGAGGCCAAGGTCCAGATTCTCAACCTGCAGGTAAGGAAATGGCTTCGCTTTATATGCTTTGGTGTAATGATGACTGTATTATTAAAAAACACCATAAATCCTGAAGTAAAAAACAATTTCTAATAAGATGCAACATATTTTGATTTGATTGCATGTCCAGTCAAGTTTTATTCAGTGTTTTATTCCTTTTAAATGACAGCACATATTTACATATACAACACAGATTTACATGAGTGTCTGTGTGTGTGTTCCAGTGTATGCAGAAGCACTTCTCCTCCTGGTACTCTGTGGTGTTAGAGAAAAGGGTGCGGCTTGGTAAAGCAGCGGCTCTCTGTGATTGGAGGAGGCAGCTGAGGGCGTGGCGGGCATGGAGGGCGATGGTGTGGGTGAGGAGAAGAGAGAGGGAAGCTGAGAGGACTGAGGAGGAACTGAGGCTGGATAACAGGTACACACACACACACACACACACAGAGCGATGAAGTCATTACTGGAAAGTTGCACTGGGTTAGTTTTGAGGATTGGATACAAGGTGCGTCTCGTCTCCCCTCAGACGATGTCAGCTAGCAGAGGAGAGCGATCGAAGGCGGCTCCTGAGGCGCTGCCTGAATGACTGGAGTTTGTGGTGCCGAACAGAGAGAGAGCGAAGGGAGCTACTCAGCCAACGAGAGGAAACCAGGCGGAAAATGGCCGCCTTGATCGATGCAGCTGCTTCTGGAAAACTAACAAAAAACAACTGCACCGAACCACCAATCACAGTCCAGCCAGAGACCGTGAACCAATCAGAAAACACCACTCAGCTGGTGAGTTAATATCCATATGATAGTGTTAAATCATATCAAACATTTCTGTTTATAAAGGTATGTGTAACAAAATATTGTGTATAATAAACATAACACACATTATACAGACAGGTGACAAATTAAAGGAAAAAGCATCAAACATAACGTGTGTTAGTAAGAGGAGAGATGAACTTCCAGAAGATTTTCCCCTCATCTGGTGTTTTGACAATGCTGGGAGAAAGTAGAATCCATCACTCCAAAATCTCCCATAGGTGCCAATTAGGTTCAGATCTGGTCATACAGTTGAAGGTCACTGCATATGATTTTACACCAGTCTCCTCCTCATTAAGCCATTCGGTGAGCCCTCGTGCCATGTGAGGGGGCGGGGCCAACCTCTCAGACCACGCCCATCATAGGATAAAACAGTGTCTAAAGGGACAAGTGGAACCAAACCACATGAGCAAAATCACAGTCTCCTATTTTCACCATGAGGTGGGAAAAGTTCTAATATGGTTTAATTCACAAAAACCTGCCGTTTTAACAGAGGGGTGTAAATGTCTTATATCCAGTGTATGTAATAAGAGGTTCAAATAAGTGCAGCCCTACTGTAATACCCCTCTCTGTCTAAACCCATATAAACCTGTCATCTGCACCCTTTAGGTTTCTCCTCTAACTTATTCATGTTTTTTCTTTAATTTGTCACCCATCTACATATATATTCTATAGAGTAATGCCTGAAACAATGCTGCTGTTATACATTATTTAAGCACAAGACGTTCATTCCTTTGATGGATATGTATGTACAGACTCATGGATAATTAAAAACATATCTCACACCTTGCTTATTTTTTCCCTTGCTCAGCAGAAAAGACTTCTCCTTATTAAATATTCAAAGGCAGTGAAAATTTGCCCCTCCGGACTTTGTTAGTTTTATCTCCTGCACTCTTTGTGCTTTTTGTGTTCAATGGGCCATAAAGGACGAAGTTAATTAAAATAAATGAAAATAACATGAAAAAAGAAACCGAAAAGACACATGACATCCCATAATTGTTTACAACCCCCACAGCAACATTAAAATTATCATCTCTATAAAATTACTACTTCTCTATCAACTCCAGGCCGAGGCACTGGTACAAAGAGCCACCACAGCTCCAGCTCCACCCACTGTGACTGACAGGACAGCAGCCCCGCCCACTCAGGCCTGGCAAGTTACTCGCCACCACGGTGCACTCTCTGTAGCTGAGGCTCAGGAGGGTCGGAGATTGAGTGGCGCCCCTCGCTGTCGGAGCACAGAGTTGCGCGGCGGACGGTTTGAGCATCGTCACGTGGCTCAGCAGAGGACCATTGAAGAGCAAAAGCGCCGCCTTAAAGAACAACAAGAAATTATCTCAGAGCTGCAAGAGAGACAGAATCTTCTGGAACTCAAACATGAAACGGAAAAAGCTGAACAGCTTGCAATCCAGCTCAAACTGTCAGCGTCTCCGAGTGTTATCAAGATGAGGTACATGCCCTGGCCTCTATTATACAGTAGAAATCCCAACGCAAAAAAAAAGTCATACTAGAAATTTCTATCAAGATGGAGCTAGGCTTGCTTTGTGTAACAAATGAATTCATAGCAGAGACAGACAGCATTGTAATACTTTGAATTCATTATGGCTGGTGCCTTTTATAAAAGGGAAAGAAATCCAAAGGAAGAAAGCTTTGTAAATGCATTATTCTTCTGCTTCACAGTCACAGATCAAAAGGAGACTCAGGCGAAAGCGGCACCAGTCGTCTGGCCCCCAAAGAATATGCCAGTCGTCTGGCCAACCATCATCCTGCAGTACGAGGTCAGATTTACATACGCTCACAGTCTCACACACTCACTCTCACACTCACAGAGACCTCTCCACTGGAGCTGACAGCTGCGCTGAGATTCTTTCGTGCTGTTCTGAGAGAGAATAATCCATGAGAAAGTCACACTTCAAAGTCTCACAGGCTGAATTTAGTATCATGTGGGAGGACTGAGAATGAGAGAGGAGGTCTAATCACACAGGGCCATACAGGTGTAAATGTATGCACACACACACTCAGTGTTTCTTGGGGCATTGCACCCTGGACCAGGATAAAGCTGTTTTCTTGTGAAGTGACAGTAAAGAAATTCTCACACCAGAAATATTTGTAAAACTTCCTGCAGTTGTTATTGTTTTTTGTTGATGTATTTTGAGACTCCCACGTCTGCTCTCAAACTGGTAGAAAGGAACGTGCACTGATTCTTAAGAGGTGAGAGCTGCTAAAAAAGAACCAACATCATGAAGGGAGAAAAGGGTCCTCGAGACTCAGAACAGTGGGGCGGTCTTCAAACAAGGCTCTTAAACCTCAGCCTCTTAGATATGAAAGCTTTCTTTGTCCCAATGAACGGATGCTAATGTAAGAATAGGATTGTACGATAAAGGCGGAGACGCACGCTCTGCCGAGACACTGAACCGAGACGTTGCTTGATAATCCCGTATCTGACCTTTGACTTGACCTTTTCATTCTATGGTGATTTCTCTGCCTCATTCTCTCTCAGCCATGGAAGAGCGAGCTCGGCAGCGTGCGGAGCGCAGGAGGGAGGTGGAGGAGATGAAGAGGAGGCGGGAGGAGGAGAAGCTGGTGAGCACTGGAAGGATCAGTGGAGATTAGATAAGTTTTGTGAATGAACAAATCCATCAATTTATTTTTCCTCAGGCGCAGATGAAGGCAGAGGAGGAGGAGAGACTGAGGCAGGAAGAGGAAGAGAAGCGTATAGCGGCAGAACAGAGGAGGGAGGAGAGGAGACTGAAGAAGGAGGTGTGTGTGTGTGTTAACTTCTCTTAGACAAGGACATATTGCTGCTTTTATAGCTCCACATTTTTACGATGAAAACGTTCAACTCAAAGCTACATAAATACATATTTTACGGTCACCAGCTGTAATTTTATACACCTGGGTCATGTAAATTCTCCTGGCCTATAAAACAAAGGACCCAGTATGTATACTCAACACACCGAAGCTCTTGGACAGGTTAAATGATCTGTAATGTTACAGATTAGTTTCAATCTGAAACCTGTATAAGGATTCCTTAAAAGACTTTCTAACATGCCAAAATAATATCCTAAGAGCAAATAAATCAAATTAAATCAAATCCTAAGAACAGCAGGACTGCCTGCAGAGTATCAGCAGGGTTGCCAGAGCTGCGTGACACAAGTTACTCCAAAAATCTGCTCCTTTCTAAATATATACACTGTGACGTGGCGTTTCCAAATCAAGTGCAATATTCACAAATTCACATCATGAGACTCAAATTGGCAACATCCCTGTTTTCAGATCATTACACACATACATAACAAAAAATATGTAAATAAATAAAAAATGAGCTATTTAATGTACTTATTTCCAGTGAAACACCCATCGATTAAATACAGTGTAATGATACCTTTTCATTTGCTTTCTTATTCGACTCAAACTCAAATGCAGCATCAGTCAAGTGAAATAGTTTTAGACAAAATTAATTTTATATATGTATATTTTTTAATTAATCAGCACTTTTTGACCAATCAGAATCTAAGGGTATAAATTTGTGTCTAAGACAATCAAATGAACATATACAGCAGATGTGGTGGATGGAAATTAGGCTAAAAAAAGCATGCTGTGTGTGTGTGTGTGTGTGTGTGTGTAGAGGGAGATGGAGAAGCAGAGGAGAACAGAGTTGGCACAAAAGTTGTTCCAGCAGGCAGGAGAGCATTACAACCGATCCCTGCTGCTACACAGAGGGATAACACCATGGAGGCGGCTGGTGGAGCAGAGCCATGCCAATGCACAGGTGAAAACACGTGCGCACACACACACACACACACCTCCCCAGTGGCTTGACACTCGTTCACAGCCTCATATCATCATCCTGCTCACACACGCATTCTTCACCAAGCCCATCTGCCGCCTTTCACACAGCGCCGCGTTCGGTCCCTCTGCTATACTGATGTTCCCGTCATATCGCTGCTTTTACACCTGTTCACACGGTGATCATGATGGATGAGCAAAGACAGTGGCTGGAGGAGAAAATGGGGTGGAGAGAGAAGTAAACTCCAAATCCTATTAGTCATCAAAGCAGCGAGCGGTGTCAGCCAACCAGATGGCCGGCGCAGTCTGAAAACACAGATGTCCATTGATCCGTAGACTTATTACACACGAGTGTGACAGGCTTGGCATTTTCTCTGCCGTGTGTGAAGCATAGCATCGCGTCCTTCCAAAAACCGAGTAACAGGAAACCATCGAGACTCGTCATTGTCTCAGAGAACCTGGATGAGTGCAGAGCTTTTCATCCCCTCCTACTGAGGGTGAGGCAGTTCTGAGGCGTTCTCGTGCACACAAGGCATAAGGAACAGAAGTAATTTTGCCAACTGTGCCATCTGAGGGACTCGGGCTATGATGGTAATTATATTGATGTTTGATTATTTTTTTTAAAATCTTTTTTAGAAAGCAGTGGCGCATCACACACAGGTCCTACAAAGACGCTGCCTTCTGTTTTGGCTCCACACAACAGGCGAGGCCCTGGCGGAGAAAAAGAGATGTGCGGACCAACTGTACGAGTGCATTCTGCTCCGTCGAGCCCTATACAGCTGGAAAATGGTACATTTATTAAGCTACTGTTCAATTTTTTAGCTTTTCAGATGAAGTGTTTAAGAGAATAGATGCGAGACTAGTGAGTTAGTAAGTTATCTGCACCTTTATTTCATCAATGCTGATTAATCCCCGTGTGTTTACTCAGTTTAAGAATCTGCAGTCTCACCTGGAGGAACGAGCCGAGCACTTCTACACGACTCAGACTCAGAGGAAGGTCTTGAAGGCGCTGCTGGATCACGCAATCCAACAGAGGCTGGAAGCCTGGGACAGAGAGCAGCAGGCTGACAAGCACAGTGCCAGGTCAGCAAACTTACCATGACATAACGCAAGCCTTTCTTGCTAGGTTTACAAGCTGAATTAATTTTGTGTGTTTCTCAGGCGAGTGGTGAGGAGATGTTTCGCTGCTTGGCGGCATCTGCCAGAGACGCTGCAAGAGGAAAGAAAGCGAGAGGAGCGGAGAGAGCGGCTCAGACGCAAAGTGGCTGAGATCATTCCGGATTTCCGAGCTTCACCGCTGGACGCCATATTAAGCCTGGGGTCTAACTAGAAGACACCACCAGGCCCTTATCTCACCCAATAATATGCTGGAATTCATGCAAAAAAAAACAAAACAAAAAAAAAAAAACCAATCTTTTCGAAAATGTTTATTTTCTTCTTTTGTGAGTCACAATCAATCTGAGCAGCTCATCACTGATGCATCATGGTACACAGATCAGAAGAAACACTGCTTGGTTAAAACAGACGAAACCTGTGTTCTTCAAGTCATTTTTTTGCTAGTGTGTTTTTAACAAGGCTTTAAAATGAGATGAATCTCCAATCTCTTCGTTCTGACCTGATTTCATAAACACTGCCACTTGGCTGCTTGTTTAACACAGACATTTGTGTCCATATGAGGAATATAAAAACACAAGACACACACACAACATCTGTCAGTCGTTATTGCACGTTTACTGCGACGCCATCAGAGTTTTAAAGCCGGCTGGGTGCGAATGCATTGTAGTGCTGTCTCTGTTTTGTTTTGTTTTGTTTTTTTTCCCTCCCATGTCCCAGCAAGGCACTAAATCAAGCTAGATCATGACATGATGTCTAGACAACACTACTTTACATTCTGGGCAGAGACAGAGACACACAGCAGCTCTGAATGTTATGGTCTCATGGCATACTTTATATGGCTTAGGAAGGACTCGCAGATGTTGGGTCTGGTGAACACTTTGATACCCGGACCCCTTTTGCTGTTGAGGTGCACTGATGAGGCATTGCGATTTGGTTACAGCCAGATGAAATATGATATACTGCTGCCACCTAGTGGACAAAAATAAAAATAAAACCTTTCTTCCTTTCGGTTATAATAAACCTAATCTTGGGACTGTAGTGTATCTGCACGTGCGCAACGCTTTAATCCAATCTGACAGCTTTTCATGACCTCCAGTAAGTCACACTTCTTTAAGGCTCAGATGCTGAGCAGCAGTATGTCTACACTAGATCTGTAGGTTTCAGTGCTTTGGGTTCCACCGTCTCGCCCATGGTGAGGAATTCAATCCAGTTGGCGCGGAAGCCATGCGAGTACACACCCGTATCAATGATGAGGCCCCAGATGAGACTGCGTCCGGTTTTGTCTCTCAGAGCGATCCGAGCCTCACGCTCCGTTACGTTGTAGCTGACGTTGATCAGCTGCAGCACCAGCAAGTGGAGCAGTCCTCCGGTGACGATGCTGCTGTACCAGGCACAGGTGAAGCACAGGGCCGAGCTGGTCAAACACACAGGGTTGGATTATTAATGACGGATGAATTGACGTGTCATAAAACGCAGTCATAACAGCATCTCCAACAGGCTTGGAGGAATTTACATCACTACACTGAGACAGCTGTCGTCTATTAAGCCTACAGTTTTACTGGGCCTTAAATATTAAACATCCTTACACACTTACCTCTTACACTAAAGTAAACCTTCAGCAGTACATAAGAACATAAAATCTACAATTTTATTAGTTTAGTCATGATGTTATGATGTTAGACACAGCCTTCAAATTCATATCAAGACGTATTTATCTTATACCCTTGATACTGAAAATGTCACAGTATCAGTAGTGGAAAACAGTCACCATGGCGATGAAGGTTAGCGAAGGGTTAATTTACAAAAACAATCAAATAAACAACATAAAGCAGCTGTGTAAAGGGTTTAGACCTGGACTGACTGTAGACATCGGGGCAGTAGAGCAAGGCGGTCAGGAGGCTCTGGGTGGGACACACACTGCGCAGCACCAGGCTGATCCCATACAGCGAGGTCAACAGGAAGAAGAAGAGCGTCAGCAGGAAGCTGCGATGGTTGGCCTGACCCACACAGCTGTTAATCCTGTCCAAACGACACTACAGGTCAAGATTTAATCACAGCCTTCACTTCTATAACTGTATTATGCTGTAGATATAAAATCCCTTTCTCATTTTTCTCCCTAATTTGATCTCCAGCAGTCACAAAGCTCACACCTTTCTCCCTAATCATATGGACAGCTACACATGAGGTGTAACAAGTGCTTCTTCTGGGACATGTGATAACTTTTGAGACACACTTCCTGTTATGAGCTCACAGATACTCATTACTGGCTAGTGTCACTATGACTGACAGGTGAGAGAGTGTTTGCCGTCCCTTCTACTCAGAGAAGAATGGTCACTTGGGCTTCTAGCCACAGAGAATTTTGGCATCTGAACGAGATCTGAGCATTGACTCATGTACTTAGATTTTTAATAACAGTGCCTCTGCTACAAGTCTGTGCTTTTAATATCTGACTTTTATACTTTATCCCATACTTTTTTCGACACACATTCAGTTAAGTCACGAATCTCCATGTGGGACCCCCGGGGTCTGTGACGTAAAAGTCAAAAGTAATTATGATTTATTTCTTTAATGGTGCGAGATGGTCATTTAAAACACCATCAACTATTATAGTTAACATTACATTGGAATTATATTACAGTTATAAGCCAAATGATTAGAGAGAGAGAGAGAGAGAGAGAGAGAGAGAGAATATTTCAATTTGAATTTTCTAACAATTTTAGTAAAATGTTTGCAGTTAATAAATAGATAGATAAATAAATAAATAAATAAATAAATAAATAAATACACAGCACACTTTTTACTAAAGTGCCTTATGTGTAAATAAATTATATCATTATATCATTTTCATAAATATATCGTAAAATTAACTTAAATTAATTTGACTGGATTAGATCACTATAAATGAAAATATTGATTTCTTAGATTATTAATTATAACACACATTTAATTTTTTATTTTTTATTAAATATTTTTCTGGGTTCCCTGCTTTACCCAATATATTATTACTATATTATTTTAATAATTATTCTTGTATTTATTTTATGGTTACTTTTTTTAATTACGTTTAGATTGAGTTATTCTTTGTTATATTTATTATTTTGTTTTATTTTGTTGTTTATCATTTGCTTTGTATTTTATAAGTGTAAAGCACTTTTAGCTGCATTGTAATGTAACAGAGCTGTAATAAAAGTATAATAAACATTATTATTTATTATATTGTTGTTTTAATACTACCTAACCTATACCACGGTGTAATAAATGACAAATCTAAAAAAAATGCACCAGACACAGTGATGGTCCAGGCGCAGGACACAAGCGCAGCAGATCCTACAATGTCCGGCTCTCGGAGGTCGTGCCAGCTTGCAGAATGGACACCAGTTCCTCCTGCTGCTGTCTTTCTCCAAAACGCCGCCTGCCACAGCTCTAGGCTCAGCACTCTGCTCGGCAGAACTGGTCCGATTGGCAATCACCACCTGATGGCGTGAGCTGTCGTGGTAGGCGGGGTCTACGTCGGGAGGAAGGCTGTGATACGTCACTGTGCTGTGAATGTCAGCAGGACTGGGCTTGACGTAGCCCGGGCCTTTCTTGGTGTGCACGAGGGCTGTGATTGTAAGTGCCACTCCTAGCGTGATGAGCCCCAGCTGTACGTTGGTGACGTCGCCTCGAGGCACGACCTCTGTGAGGAAGAGGTAGTACATATAGAAGAGGGAGAACAGCGCCAGGCTGAGGAAGAACAGCGTGCGTCCTTTCTTGCGGTGGGTGAAGTAGTAATACCACAGCACCATGCCGGGTAGCGCTGTCAAGACCACGATACCCAGCAGGTAATGCAGAGCGGCGATGTGCAAGAGGATGGGAAGTAGGATGAGAGGCGGGATCAGGGACAGGTCTACTTTTTTAGCTCCTGAAATCCAGGGCACTCGTAGACGATCGGTCACCGTGGCCGCCACTCGAGATAACGAGTCCGAGTTCTGGGGTTCTCTCTTCAGCCATCTGTAAAACAAAGAATCAAAGAATTTCATGTAATAGGTGCAAACTATCTGCTTGTGTGTGCATGTGTGTGTGTGTGTGTGTGTGTGTGTGTGTTTTTTTTTTAAATAAATCAGGTTCCTGGATGTTCTGATGCCCCCTATTGGAGTAACCAGATAGTTCCTGTAGGGTTTTTTGATTCAATACAATAATAGTTCACTAAATAATTTCAATATACAACACGGCCTCAAAATTCATCACGTGGGCTGACTAAAGAGGCTTTATTTGGCCGGTCCAAGGCCGCAGGTCATACGTTTTTCACCCTTGCCATAAACCCTATTTAACTTATAATTCCCTCAATAAGTGACGTCCCTCCATCCCACGTAGCTCCTCCCTCACCTGTCACAAGCCTCGTCCAGATCCTCACAGTCACAGCAGCACGCTGCCATGTGACTCCGCCCACCATGACGGTCCACATACTCACAGCAGCACAAAGGATCGTCCGGCTCCAGGATCTTATTGGCGCGCTTCTTCATGGTGGATGGCAGCTCATCCAAAAAGCCTCAGAAGGACATCGTTCACCTTTAGGGAAACAGGGAAGAAGCAGCAATGAATTGATATTCTGCACCTTGTTTACACACTACAGCTTCATCCATTATACATCCTTTATTCCGCTGCCAACATTTGCTTTAATGGCTCAGATTTCAGACCTCGAGCGCTTCATTCATTCTTGAACAATGCAGCCGCACTATCGCATGGCCTCAGCCCAGCAATCAGACCATGAACCAGGAGCCAAAAAAAGCTCAGGGTTTGATCCCAGCTGATAAGATCCTGCTGCTGCCATTGTGCCATTGTTCATCTGAGCAAGATATTTAACCTTGAATTTCTTGCTTTAACTCAAATGTCCCTGGTGGTGACCAATGTTTTTCTCTTTGAGAAAAAAGCTGTGCAATACGACAAGATTATCTCAGTGTTGTTATAAATTACAGCAGAATGATTTAAAAAGTCCTCACAGTGATTTGTGCCATAGCATCATAGTGCCTTTTAGGAGGATCTTAGAGTTTCAAGTTTGTACAAAAACAGTTGTTTTTCCAGCTAAGTTTGACTAATTACTGCCGTTTTAGAGAAGCCATATTATAGATGCCGTTCATCCTAAAACCTTAAACTTCTTGGTTGACCTAAATAAAATATTCTACATTCGTTTCAGTTTGAATACTAGCCAGAAATCTAAATATAAATTACATCATTTTTCAAGAGACAGCG
This sequence comes from Hemibagrus wyckioides, assembly GCF_019097595.1. Lineage (NCBI taxonomy): Eukaryota > Metazoa > Chordata > Actinopteri > Siluriformes > Bagridae > Hemibagrus > Hemibagrus wyckioides. The sequence continues at coordinate 3,331,442 of NC_080732.1, read as the reverse complement.
AAGTAGGTGGATTCAAAATTTAATAAATATTTTTTTTTATTCCCTGAGCCCAGCTGCCAATTCCCAGCCCATGTTCATCATGTTCACAAAACTCCGCCCACAGCATCCACGCTGGAGTCTTTATTAACAGGGGGCACCTAGGCCCTAAAGGTATGTACTCTTTGTGAAGAAAAATTTTAACATATTAACATGTGTAATAGAGAAGAATACTATTGTCTAGTTACACAAACTGTCACTGTAAACTAACTCATCAATTCATTTCACAGCTTTTCTTCATTCCTTATATATTTACCATTCCTTATAATTTTATTTACCATTCTGTTGATGTTATTTTCCGCATTTCATTCACACCTCTCTAAATGATGCCCTACCTAACTACTGTCACAAAACCTCCCCCCTAATTTTGAGTTGTGGGCTGAAAAAGTGTTCATGGATCAATACATCAAAAATCTATTGAAAATACTTTATCTAAAATCTATTTACTGAAAAGTCTTTGGGATACACATTTCAACATATTATAATTAATGGCATTATAATTCTGATATCGAGAAAGGAGGGTAAATTGGGACTCAGCACAACAATTATTCCTGACCGGAAGTCCAAAAGTTTTCTCAGCTCATTATGCTGAAGCCACGTCTTGAACCTTTAGAATTTATCATCTTCTAAAGTTCTTGTTTCTTTCATTGTTATTTCTACAAGCAACGTCTTTTAAAATGCCAATGGAAGCTTTAATTGAATCTATTTACATTAGTGAAGATTTTGGGGCAAGTAAAGAGGTCGGTCACTTCCGTAAAAGAAAACTCTTGCAACCGGAAGTTCTGGATAGTGCGTGAATCACTTAAGGAAGAGTTTGAAAGAAGTTTTCTTTTTATTTTCGTTTGGTTTTTGTAGGGTTTTAAACGGCTACATACAATGCAGACACATTGCTCTACCTTACAGTCAAGGTCGAAGCTCAGGTCTATGCATTAAAAAGCACTGAAGTGTGAAGCTCCCGTGCAGCATTGGCTGTAATGTAAAAGACACAAACAGAAAGGATTATCACACAATACACCGGAATACAACACACACACACACACTAATATATATATATATATATATATATATATATATATATATATATATATATATATGCATTATGCATGCGTGTATGTGCATGAAATATAGATGAACAAGGAACAAGGTCACTAAAACAAAACACGCCCTTAAGTGCGTTGGGTGTTTTTGTTACGCATTGGTAATATCAATTAATTAACGGTTCTTATATATTCATTTTTTCTTCCTTGAGACCCTACCTGTGCTTGGTGTGTGTGGTGTGTATGTATCGGTGTAAAAAGTTCACGCATGACAATGAGGCGATGTTTGTAGAGGCAACACTGCATTTCCATGAAGTTATCTACTAAAACGTGGGCCGTGAATGAGTTTACAGTGCTTTTCATGAAAGCTACACGGAGTCGGTGGGTATCACCTTCCCGGCATCGTCAGGGCTGTCACACATTAACATCGTCACACACACACACACACACGTTTATCGCTTCTTACCTGTGTTTGGCGATGTGACATGTTGGGGAATCGCTCAGCCACGGTAACGCACCCGCCCGTCAGGTTGCCAGGTCACTGTTTTTCATCTCTGCTTGAAAACATTCTAGGCTCCACGGTTGTGTTTAAAACAAATATATCGCAGGGTTCGTTATCCAAGGTCGAAGTGGCTCGCTTTCTCTACGCTGAGATATACACCAGTAACGGGGCGGATAACCTCAGACCGGACGCTGTCCGTTCTCTTACACATGGTCCTATGATTCGCTTCATATCCGCTCCATGTAGTCAACTAAGCACAGATAGGGTTGCCAGATCCCCCCGTGAAATCCTTTCTCTTATTAATTTTTTTAAATTGTGGTACAATAAACATGTTGTGCCTATACAGGGATCTTCACTCGTATCCACCTTTTTATTACTTATTATATACAAAATATATTTTCATTTATTACATCCTAATTAAATGAAAGCATACCTCTGAATTAATTAGAAACTGGAATGAAAGCCTGGAGCCACACCAGGCCTTTATGAAAGGACTGAAAATCCCAGGCCTAATTCATCCCTATCAGGATACCAGTGGATCAGAACCAGGAACATAAGTCCCATTCACACGTGACATGCTTGTGCAAACTGTTGTGCATGACTTTCCCAGAAGAACAGCAGCAAATATTGATACTTCTACATCTAATCAGACCATAGCATATTTAAAGGAATTCTCAAATATCAAGGAATCAGAATCATACTGTACTGTATTGTCTGGAAGCTTGAGTATTGCATCTTTATTACTAATAAAGTGGTCATTAAGCAGATATCGACTAATTTTAAGAGCTTAATTTTTATACACCAGTTAAGGGATTTCTCCTAATTTGGCAACACTGTGTATTGGGAGCCCTGTCTCTTCAGTGTCCTGATTAGCTTTTTATTCTTCAAAATTTACATTCTGTAGAATTATTATTATAAGCTATTTATAAAACTTTTATAGGCCCAGTCTTTGTTAATAAACCAGTGTGGTTCAAGCAGCTCTATCTTTTATACATAATACATGTCTGTTTACTATGCAAAGCTGTCATATTTATGATGGTGCAGATTCAGTGATGCTTTTTCTACTTTAACTAAATCACTGATATGGTTTAAACATATACAGATTTCCCCCCATTAAAAAAAAAACAAAAACAAAACAGCATAACACCATAAGCCATAATCACAAAACCACCACATATTGGGCTTTTATTTAAGGCATAAATAGACATTACACAATTTATTTCCATATAGAAGAACAATTATTTCCTGAGGAAAATTTTCCAAGGCTTGGCTTTAAGATCCATTTCATTTAAATAATAATAATCATAAAACAAAGACCACAAAATTATTTTAATTCTACCATCTTCGGAGACTTTGTGTGCAAATGTTATTACTACTATTTGAGTCTGGCTAAACTTCTGTACAATTACAAATGACATCAAAATGTAGTGTAAACATCTTACAGCTAAAATATATATTAAAAAAAAAAACTATAATTATGAACACCCAGTCTATATTATATATATACACACATTTGTTTTACATGTTTCTCTAGAGGAACATAAAATATACCAGAATCTTAAAAAAAAAAAAAAAATCTGTATTCTGCATACATCTGTGTCACATACAACCAGACAGAATATCATTCAACAGTGTTCAGACGTGCAAACGTATCTAGAAACATCAAAACGTTTCAGTCATTAGAAGATTTACCAACATGGTGTAAAAAAAAAAAAAAAAAAAAAAAAAAAAATTACGCTAGGTCATGCTCTGGATAACGGAATCATCTTCATGCTTTCTTACACACACACACTCACTCTCACACGCACTCTCACCCCTAGAGAGCGTTTATAAACAAAATTTTTAACAACTGCTGTGCAAATCAATCAACAGGCTAAAGCAGGATACATTCAATAATTTAGGTAGATGACTGCAAGCATTTACGCTACAATCAAAAGGGAAAAGGCAACACCTGTGAATTTAAATGTACCCTGAGCTCACAATCTGCAGGAGCGATGGACCTGCATCGCTCCCTGTGCCACCACAAATCCCTACACGCTTGCACATGGCTCAAAAACATCCACAGCGCAGAAGGCCTGAGGTAGTAACATCCGCTGGCGAAAAGGCATCTCTGAGGTAACCGTTGCCTGTGCCAACGTCCCCTGATGTGGGCAAAGCCTCGTGGGCCGAATTCTCCTGCACTCTGAGGGTCACTAGGCAGCATGTCATAGCTGAGTAGCAGTCTTATTGGACCCCTGGAAGTTCTGTTGAAGTACCACGAGAGAGTTGCGCAACTGTGGAGGGAAAGAGGAGCCATCACGACAGGCAAAAAAAAAAAAAAAAAACCTGCACACTAGAGACTTTTTAGCGAAATGAGAGACAAGATAAAGATATTTTGCACCAAAGCAGAGGGCAGGTAGAATTTCCTCTGCTGAGAGAGCGAAGTACACAATGTTCAAAGAATAGTTTAGTCTGTGCAGAGGTAGAACACCGCTACATGCTGATGAAGGGTTTTACATTAACAGACCTGTTCTAGAAGGTTGATGGAGTCCTGCAGCACGGCCCTCAGTAGGCGCGACTCCTCCGGGCTCCTGTGGAATGTCGTCTGTCGAGGGCCCAGGTCAGGTGCCAGACTGAAGAATGAAGAAAAATTCCACTCTGAGCTGTGCTTAGTGAGTTTCGATGCGCATATTGCATTTTTGTTATTCCTGTGAGACGTTTGCGGTTGCTTGTTATGCTAAGGTCATTGTTATATGCGAGTTTAATCATGTGAGTAAACATTTCAAATTTCATATAAGTCAGCATTCACGATTAGCTCAAAAAAACATTCAACATCATATTAATGAGAAATCAATGAGAGGCAGACACTGCACTCAATGTCCCAGAATGCAATGCAGCTGTGGAGATTCGGCTCAGTTAGTCATCGAGCCTCGAGATGACAGTGGTGTTAATGGGAAAGTTGAAACTTGTAAGAGCAGAGTGAACAGATACAGAACTGAGACCCACTAAACGACTGAAGCGCCGCTGCATCGCTCTCTTTACATACAGATGAAGCGTACCCTTCTCGAAATCTACATCAACTTGCTCATTTCACATGACGCGTGTTTCTTACCTGCCCTCGGCTTTTTCTCTCATGCGCTGCTTTGTGCTGAGGTACATACGATGTGCCACGTCCTCCATGGCCCACAGCTTGAAGAACAGTCCCAGGTTTAGTATGGTCAGAATCAACAGTCTGGGGGAAAAAAGAAAAGTAAAATTACAAGATCAGCACACAGACACAGCTGAGCAAATGTTATCTAGGTGGTGGAGCCATTGTCTTGGCAGTGAAATTTGGTTTAAAAAAATCAAAAATCAAAATAATAATCTATATTTTTTTGCTTCAGAGGATACTGCTCAAGGTTTTAGGCTCTCAATTAAAATCTTTGATTTTTAAGATGCAATCAACTCAACAATGGCTCGCTAACTGGCTTCTCTTTTCTGATGCAAAAAATATAAAACCGGCTTGTCATATTCCCAAAAAACCTGATAAGGGCAATACAACGATTCAAGGAGCTTACACTGTAGACTCCTTCATTAAATATGATAAATAACCATCACCTAATTGAAAGCTTCACCATATCGATTGTGCTTTATATTTATTTGTTAAATGACATGTCTATCTGTATATTATAAGCTTTGGATTATGTGAAATTTTATCCGTCACTCTGAACGATCCTTGAAACTGTGACCACCTTCTGACCAATCGGCTTTGAGAAATCAACAGCACCGTGGTATAACAAACACAACAGGTGAGATTTTAAGCAGCCGCTGCACATGTATGACGTGTTGTACAGACTTACATTAAGCTCATTGCAGCTATAATGGAAGTGATGTTCCACTTTTGTGCATTCTTCGTGTCTGCTGCACCTGAAATATAAAGACCAAGCCTGGTATTAGTCATAAAGTTTCCACAGTGTATATTACAGCAAAGCACTGTGCTGTACTCTACTGTGAGCCAAAGGTACAAATAAAAAGAGGAAAGAGATTAATTCATTTACATTTACGGCATTTGGCAGACGCCCTTATCCAGAGGCAGATCTATCCATTATCTATCCCTTATCCACGACCTTCAGATCAGTAGTTCAACACCTTAACCACTAAGCTACCACATCCCCAGATTTTTTCTTCTATTACATTCCACATTTATGGCATTTGGTAGACACTCTTATCATGAGCAACTTGCATTTTATCTCAGTTTAATACAAGCAATTCCTTGTTTCAAAAATGTGTAATATGAGGCTAACTGCAAGAAAGAAAGGAAATCTAAAACGAATAAATAAAAATTGCTGCCGAAAAATGGTGGACATTCGTTACACTATCGAATCCTGTAACAAATGCCTAAAATTGGAACTGGAAAAGAAATTAATTTTGGGAAATGTTTACACAAACAAACCGGACTCAAAATTGCCATGGAACGGCTCTTAATACGTTTTTTTATTGCTAGCTTTTATTCAACATTGTTCCGGCCCAGAAATGAGTTTAAAGTGTCTATTTGGCCGAGAGGCTCCACAGTTTTGTTACTGTGCTGGGATCGGTAACATACATCGGATATATACATGCGTGTGTACGGACCTAGCGTCAGGTTACGCCATAAACGTGAGCTATGTAGAAAGCAATTTCATACAAGTCTGTAATTAATTAGCACCAATTATAATTATCTTATCTAATCAAATCAGACTTTGTGTCGTTTAAGCTGCTTATTTCAGAACTACTGAGGATGGTAGAAATCTAGAAAATGTATAAGACAGCTCTGGTTTAGAAAAAAGAAAAACAAACAAACAACTTCATACCGATGGAGCTTTCTCTGTGCTGCTCGGGATCTACGCTGTACTGCCTGCTGGGTCTCTTGTGCTCCTGCAGGGAGCGACTGAAAGTCCTCCGCCTTCTCCGCAAGCCGCCTTTTCCGGCGTCACCGGAACCTTGGTTCAACTCCGCCTCCTCCTCAAGAAGCTCCGACTCTGTTTGTAGAAAGAAAGAGAGATGAGTTTTCTATAAAGTGTAAAAGAATGGGGAATTAAAGGAGAACCCAAGCAGTTCCAGCTGCAGCACAACGAGCAGAATTGGTTTATTCCGTACTGCTTTATTAACGGACGTCTGGGGGAAGCTGTTGAACTTAAAATCTGCAATGAAAGTTCTTACACAGTCTTCTCCATATGAAAGCAGCTTGGATCTCAAAATAAATTTGTATGAAGAATAAATGAAAATCATCTACGAACTTGGCGTAAATGTTAATTGGAAAAGTTCAACAGCTGCCCATAGATGGCCATGATGGAACAGTTTGTAGTAAACAGCTTTTCTGTTCTTTTTTCAGTACTGGGAAACGTCTAAATTCTTGTCCACGGTATGTGCCGTGGAAGCTGCTGGAGGTTTCCTTTAACTACCACTGATTTAACTGAGATTAACTGAGCTTTTTGAAATTCTAATTCATTTACATTTAAATCATTTCTATAGTATTCACCTCTGGAAACAGACATAATAGGAGTATTATTAAGGCACATGATCTGAGCACTTAATCACTTTCCTTAATCAATCAGAAAAAGAATTTCAGCACAGCCGAATCCCTCAAAGAGATGTGAAGTTTGTTGTGACTTAGTCGATTTAGATTACACACCTAAATTACAAATTCAATCAGCTACACCATAATTAGGTCTAAATAAGGTTGTGGATTATACACAGCACTCTAACAGGAAGTAAATCAGCTGTAATTTTTAACGCAGAGAAGATGTCTCATGCTGTGGACCAGGTCAAGGAGATCGAAGAGTGAACACTTTTTTTTTTTTTTTTTTTTTTACAGATGGAAGTCTGCCACTAACCAAGGTGCCTGAAGTAGTCCTCCAGGCCACTCCAAGAGTTTTTGGTGATAAAAGACTTCACAAATCCCCATGGCTGCTTCTTGTATTTCACATCAGTGTAAATCCTGCGCGGAATTGAGAAACGGTTAACGTTACAGTCATATCACAGAGAGGGAGCTAAAAAGAGTTGAGCGCTTACCGAAGTCTACACTTGTGCTTCGAGTTGCGTATGATGCAGTAGCGATTCAGAGTGTAGAAGTAGTCGTGGTACGGGACGTCGTGCGTGTAGACTTCTGAATCCAACAAGTAGTAATGACCCTCCCTTGATTCCTTATATAGAGTCTAAAGAAAAGAGTGGCTGTCTGTTAAATCAGCAGCACACAGCATGTGCAGAGTGAGCTTCGTTAACACCGTGATACAGCAAGCTGACCTGGTTTTCTGTTGCAGTGGAAAATTTCCCCACTAGCGGGTTGGTGATAGTGATGGTGTAATTTAAACTTCTCTTCATAGAGCCAGAGGCGTCCCTCTGCCAAGACGTAGAGGTTGCACCTGCAGAGGGTTCGAAATACAAGTTAGTATCCGGGGGGGGGGGTATGTTTTTGGTAATAAAGTAGTTAAAAGACACACAGATATTGTAATTCTATTATATATCTAGAATTTTTAATAATAGTGCTTCTTTGTTTAATTGTAATTATGTGGACAAATAAAATTTCTCAATTGTCTTTAAGGATAATGCTCCACATTTTAACTCCAAAATCAATTTTTTATTTTATTTTATTTTTCAGTTGTGTGTAATAGTGTTTAATGTACAGTACTCTGTGTCTAGTAATGTCTATACAGCTGCATTTCCTGACTATATAGAAAGGTATGCAATATGATACATGCACATAAGAATACAAAGGACATACTGACCAGTGATCTTCCTGGCATCCATAAAACGCCGGGTAAAATATGAATCGGTGAAAAGCAGATCAAACATTTTCTCTGCGCTAAAACGGAACACCCTGTTCATGTACAGCCTTCCCTGAGATGCCTGGGACAGACAATCTCGCTCCGCTGCATCACACAGAAGGACAAAATGAATAAAACAAAACACTACACATTACCATATGGGTACACACACACAAACTAGGCCTCTCACCTTCCTCCATGCTATCAGACAGACTATTATCTGAGAGTCGGCCTTCATTGGCATTCAGATCCAAGGACAGAGAAGAGTGCTTGGACACTCGTTCGTTGCTGAAGCGGTCCAGGGAAAGATTAGGACTCCGTGGCTGAGACGGTGTGCTCCGCACATCATCCTAAGCGTGATTACAAACATATTTAATGTCTGAACCCGTGTACAACGTGTCCACGGCATGCAGATTAATCTTTAATTGAGCATGTGTAAGCATTAATAAGCCTGTGAAGCATCTTAAATGGAGTCAAAGACTTATTCTGTAACTCAATTCTGAGCTGAATTTTTCAGTCAAAACATTTTTTACTCTTATCTCTTAAAACAAATTAATGTCTTATTTTAAATCCTATGGTAATTACACTAGCAGTAACTGAACACACACCCTCTAAATTCTCATGAACTTAACAGATATACAGGAACAACCAACAGGATTGGTAAACATTTCAATCTGCATGCCGATTAGTGTATGTAGGAAAATGAACCCTACCCCGTTCGGAGAAAGCATGCTCTGCAGTCCGATGGACGACTGCGTGTCATCTCCCTGCGGTGTTGAGGTCTCATGTGACGTCTGCTCGATCTGAGGCAGACGTAGAGAGGAAGGTCTCTCCAGTTTAACAGTGTGATCCTCTGTTTTCATGTTCAAGCTGAAACCAAGAACATTTCAATTCCAGTTCAGCGTAAAGCTGCAATGCTGCGGGCTTCAAAGCCAAAATATTCACACTGTTATAGAAAGTAGGCTACTCACCTGGACTGGTTATGTGCAACTGTGTCTACCATCATCTGCATACTGTCCATTTCTTCCTGGCTCAAACCCAAGTCATTGCCATAATGCTGTTTGACCATCTGCCACAGCTCTTGCTTGGTCAATCTCTAGAGAAACAATGAACAACAAAATGAGCTGAATGACCTGTGTAACAAAAGCACATTGTCTCCCTGGTGAGACAGAGATGTCTGTCCGATCTGGTTCTTACTCACTCCTTGCACAACACACCTTGCAAACTATCGCATACACAGGCAGAAAATACACCTAAACTGCTTTAGCACTTATTTACAATGACGTGATCACTATGATCCTTTTTGTAAAATGAGATTCATGATGAGACAAGTTTATTTAATTATTTCACAACGATGGTGCAACAGTCCTCAACTACAAACACAAAACCCAATAGTGTAATGAGACAAAGCATTTAAGTTGAGCTTGTAAAGCCTTTTCCTCTCAGTTTGGTAGTCAGAGTTGAAACTTGTCAGTGTCAGGGATCTCTCGATTTCTGAAATCCAGCACAGTTTGGTCATATCTAGAACAATCTAGATTCAGGATTAGGAGGCATGTAGAAGACTTCCTGCTCTTCCTGCTGTACCCATGACGGCCATAAACGCCACCTACTTTAAAACAAACAGCTGTATCCCCTTTAAATCACTACTACACTCCTATTATGTACCAGAAAAGCTTTGTGCAAGTATTACATAAACCGAATTTGAAAGAAATCTTTTGGACACAAAAACAAAGTGCCCTAAAACTGACGTGAGATAAAAAAAAAAAAACAAAAAAAAACAACAAAAAACAATAAAGACGGAAAACAACGACAAGAATAAACAAACATAAATATCAACGTATCGTACAGCACAGACACAACAGCACAGTATGACTTTAAATTACAACATTTCCAAACAATGTCGCAGACGGATATAAGTCTATGGCGACATATTATTCTATTGTTTTACTTACGAACAAGTTCCTCAATAAAATACGCGCTTGCTACCTGTCGGAGGCCTTCATTTGAACGAAAGTGACCTCTGTCACCAAACACCCGGGCTCGTTCCCAAACGCCTCCGTATCCCCTATTTTAATCCCCTACTCAGGGAACAAAATGGTGTTATTTACACCCTACATAGCATACTGCCTGTCCACCAGGAAGTCGTTTAAGACTGAGCTCCAGTTCTGCTTCTGCACCAATCAGGAAGCTGTTCCGTTTTGGCGTTTCACTGACTGCAGGGTTACCAGATTGACCGTTTCCACTGCACAATCTAAGTAAACAAAAGTTAACAAACATATGGCGCGTGAAACTGACCAAACCTTTATAACTCCCATGCTAATCGTTATGTTAACACTGTTTAGTATTTATTATCGATGTATTGTTTGCACATAGGTGTTAGTGAGGTGGATTTATTCTTGCAAATATTCATACAAGTGTTCAAGCTAGACTTTAACTGAAGTCATAGACACCTGCATACACCTCAGCAGCTCAATTTTAACATACCTGAAACAATAACAGGGACAATGTAGGCTATTTTTACCCCTGATCGGGCACCTTGTTTTATCAGGTAAAGCAGAAAGACACACCCAGAGTTCACTTTAGTTCACATTCATTGTGCTGTTTTGTGTGAAACTTCTGTCTGACTGCAGTTTGTTTTTCCCACCATGCACTTTGCATTGCTGCTCATTTCTCCACAAAACACACTAGTCTAATCTACTACGACCAGTTTATTAAGACAGAAAAAAACACTGAACTACAATAACATGCAATGAAACCGGTTAAAGGTGCATTAGGCAAGATTATGTTTAGGGCTCAAACAGGTAGTTTGAAGTAGGATTGGATATTTGAATATTTGTTTGTTTCTACACACTTTGAGCCACCCACATCTCCTTATTCACAAAGCTCCGCCCCCAGGATGATTGACAGGAGCCACGTCCAAACACAAACGCTGGAAAGCATCTGCAGTTTCTCTTAGGATCAATAAAGTTTCTATCTACCTAGCTATCTATCTATGCTCTGTACCTCTAGCAGTTGAATGGGTGGGGTTGAATAAGGTTATCATTATTAAGGACTGTCATTCAACGTATTCAACTACTTGAAAGGCGAGTTACAGCTCTATAAACACACAGCTTCTCATAATCATTTATAAGGACCGTAATGGGTGTTGGGGCGTCCCTATAAAATGACTGACAAGGGGCCAATCCAAATACAAACACAAACTCAGTTTTTTTCAGTTACATAATACACTTTTTTTAGACAATTGCTTCAACTGATTTAATCTAGAGGCATTTAATATATCAGCACCTTCTCCACTATTATTGGGTTTTAATTAATAATACAGTATACACCAAAGTGTCAAGTGAGCAAAGAAGTTCTTACTCTGGTATTTAAGCAGCTAACAGTGAAACACTTTGACCTGGCCCTTAACCTTATCTTTATGCTTCACTTGGATTATGCCTCACTTATGTATCAATTGAGTGCAATGTTCCCTTTTGGTCTTATCTTTGATCCCATACCACTTTCAAATCTGATCTCATCCAATCCAATTTGTACTTAAAAACATAGAATAGAATATTCCTGATCTTAGACTAGATAATTGTCACTCATTCGCATTCACACAGTACTCAAAAACATATGGCAGTGAATTAGATTAACCAGAACTGAATCCGGTGATTTAGGTCTGTGTTTGGCCTGATCATAATATTTAGGATTATTCATTCAGTCATTTATCCTAGTCAGGATTAGGGTGGAGCTGGAACAGTGGATGTGTGGCTTAAATACATCCTGTATGGGCCACCAGTCCAGACACACACACATACATACTTTGGGTAAATTAGCATTTCATTTACTAGCATGTTTCTGGGAGGTGGAAGAGAACTGGAACAGCCGGTGCATAACCAGATCACTCACACACAGCACCACTGTTTCGCCCCATGCTCGGTATCAATAGGCTATAAAATATTTCTAAGGTGTAGCTAGCATTTGAAATTACTCAGTCCTGTGAGAGCAAACAGAGCCTGTTCAGTCTGAATAAACAGGTTCTTTTGATGCAGTACATGTGATGGTTTATCCGGTGAGGCTTACCTTTTCTAATAGAAAATTCTGCCATAGACGAAAAATGCTCTGGTAACTTTTCTCCCTTGCAGCAAAAGACGTAAAAAAGAGCTGGAAAAATACACACAGTTTTAAACAGCACAGTTACAACCAATCCTAGACACTAATGTGTGGTATATTGTATATTAGTGCTTTCTAATGATGGTGTTCTTTTACCTTCTCTGTATTGGTCTGAACGATCTGAATGGCGTTTGGTATCAGTCGAGCTGTCTTCTCCCTCGACATGGACGCAATATCTTTCATATTCACCGTAATCTATGGAAAATTACATTGAAATAAAATGTTCCAATTACTTTTTAGCAAATCGTCAGTCTATGTGATAGCATTTTGTGTTTTTTGCACTTGCCTTTGTTCCCCAAAATACATTACTGTAGAAACAGATCCAGTTCTCCGTGAGGAATAAGCGTCCTTGAAGTAAAATTTCTTTTTGCAGAGCACAGGTGTAGTCTGGGGGGGAAGAGCAGTGAAATGACACTGTATACTATATATTATAAGCACACTTTAATACATTTAGAGTGTGTGTTGTATTTATTCACCAACACTATATTTCACTAGAGTTGTAATATACATTGAAAATTCCTTAATTCCTCTCTCTCTCTCTCTCTCTCTCTCTCCCTTTCACTCACCCAATATAAGTCTTTCAGACTCCGAGAGCTCCTTAAAAGTCTTTTTGAATTCCTCACTCCTCTGCTTGTAGCTTGTCGGGGATGGTTGTGGAGTTACAATACTCAATACCTGTAAAGGTAATTAAATATAAATGTCAAAGGGAAAATAATTGTATTTTCAGATTCTTTCTGAATTATAAAACATATTAGGTGCAACAAGTAGAGATCCTGCCTCTCAGCTCCATAGGTCTAGTGCAACCCAAGCTTCCTGATAGAGAATGAATAAAAAAATCTGATTTTTTATAGGAATACTAAGCATGAGCAGTGATTACACCCTGAAGTGATGCCAGTCAATCACAGGGCACCACACACAAACACACACACACACATATTCACACACAGGGGCAATTTATCTTATCCAAATCCACATACAGGCATTATTTGGGAGGTGGGAGGAAATCAGAGTACCCTAAACATTAACAAAAAACCCTCTTACACTTGTCACAAAACTCAGACTACTTTAAATTGTGAACATTTTGCACTTTTACCCATCCTGTGCTAATGTACAGTCAACGTTTCTATTTTTTATTTACCCTTTTTCTTTATATTCTTTTGTTTGTGCTCGTAGTTTTTCATATCTTATGGGACTGTGGAGCTTTTACACTTTTCCCTGCCAATATTACTGAGGGTTAAACATGATATTAAATATTTATAACAGATTATATCACATAAATAAATATCTTTAAAAATGTATAACTGAAATGCTGATCCTAAAACAGTCATTTCAAATCCAATAGTGTTTCTATTTTTTATGATTTATTTGATAAAAGCATACAGTACAATCTAGATGGTCAGTCAAACTTCCAGACACCCAAGTACTTGCCAATCTCTACAGATTTACAGTATGCAGATGCACAGAAATTACATTCAATATCTAAATTCCACAAGAGGGCAGTAAAACTTTTTTATTACAAAAAAAAAAAGACTATTCTGTACACTGTGCCTCTGGGGACTTAATGTTATCAAACTGTACTAAAACTTCCTTTGCTACATGTAAAAACAAAGATAATTCCAACAAGGTCTAGACAAGCCTTGCTTGCTATAATCAAGGAGGGAAGGTCTCCTGAAGTGATATCTAAATCTGTTCACCTCATGCTCCTCTGAGATCACTCCAGCTGGGCCGCTGTCCACCATGGTATCGCCGGCTGTTGCTGGTTTTGTTACATGGGTCATCTTCCTCTCACCTGGCTGAAGGAACAAAATCACACCAGGCTTGATGGACTATCAGCGAAACTGTGACTGCAAGGTGGATCTCCTTAATGTGCACTGCTCCTTAAGCAGGGCATGACAAGTCCTTAAGCTATGCAAAGTACGAAATTCTAATTGACATAGGCATGAACCAGAACACAAAGCAGAAAACTGGCTTGTCCTGTCCTGTGACCCAGCTAAAAAAAAGGTTTGAGTTACTCCAGGGAAGCTTAAACAGACAATTCCTATTAACACCTGCAGTGTTTGTATTTGTTCAGCTGGAGCCAGGGTAAAGTGTTAGAGTAAAAACTGTGAAATTTCTATTTGCAAGTCATCAGACCCCACATAGAAGTATTATCTGGCAACAGAGCTAGTAATTATTTACACTCCACATTGGTTTGGAGTTGCATATTATGTCATTATTGCATATACTCTGCATGCACTAACGGCTTGTTTCAAGGTTGCCAGATTTCCCGTTTTCAGATTAAACCAAATCTAATCACCACACCCAAACAATACTTTAATCAAAGTATATCTAAATGAAGTAGTACCCAACTCTTTGCCTTTGAAACAACTCCACTGATTAGGAAAAGCCCAGTATGCCAACAAAGTGTACAAAAACATCAAAATAGTTTGTCCAGATGGTTGTGTTAAACTGCTAGAGAGGAGAATAAAGTGCTCATACCTGTGTTCGCTCTGATCAGATATCAGGAGCTCCACACAAAATGTGGACCAGCTGTAGAGAACAGATGAAATAAAACAATAAGGCAGCATAGGTTTTAAATGATGTCTTCAAGTGAAATGCTGCAGTATGACTGGTGCCTCTGCGTTGCTGGGGTTGGAAATGTGTCCTCACCTGACGACAAGTGTGTTACCTGGCCCAACCCGATCAGGAGGGAACGCACCATCCTCCACATGAGAGTTCTTCATTTAGATAAGATTAGATAATACTTTATTCATCCCATATCTAGGTAATTTGCATAGTTACAGCAACAAAGAGATAGCAGCTAAAGAGAAACAGAAAGACAATATCAAAGCAAGGTGACTTAAAATTATATATTTTTTCACAAATATGATTATTTATTGTTACTTATTCTAAATTCAATTTTAGGTGCATTGCACCTACACTCAGTAGATGCTTACACACATCTGATAATTGTCTATAAAAATAACATCAATCGTTAAATTCAGACTCAGCTTTATTCGCCAAGTGTGCACAGACACACGAGGAATTTCTAGTAAACAAAGGAAACAATCATTTATTTTTTTTTTAAAGATTTTATATTGTAAATCATGCAGGTAAATTATCATATTAAAGCACATGCATATAGATTAGCGCAGTAAATAAACTGTAAATAAAGGGAACTAATGTATGATGTCATTAATGTTGACAGGAAGATCCTCAGGACGCTGGACTTGATAAGCAGGATTCCTCCATGAAAGCAATAAATGCAACAAAACCAGTCTAGTTCAGCATGAGTCACTAACAAGAACATAAACACTTAATAGGTCATTGTTTAATTTGTTCAGGACATTCAGTGGATTCTTTTATTCTTTATTCTTTGCAGGAATGCAGAGGAAAAGTACAGCTACCATTTTGGGCAATACAGCTTCAAGTAAATTCTGGACATGAGGTGGGGAAACACCCTGGAGGTGAGTCAGTTGTAACCTGACAACAAATGCACATATTTTAACTGGTTGGAAAAAAAAAAATCAACAACCTAAAACAAGTTGTCTTATAAACAATGCCAAGAAGAAAATGACCTACATGTTACAGTTATGATGGTCAGAGTCAGCTTTGACTCTGCACTCTAAAATCTGCAGTTCTCAGAGATCACAGAAGGCCTAGTACAATATTGGCATCAGTGTGCATGAAAACATGGAAAAGCTGCCTGTGAAACTCCCACCATGGATACACAAGACATGTTTATGTTATACACTGAAGTTTTGCTGTTTAGGACAACATGGTTTAGAAAAGATACAGACTGGTTGAAAAAAACGGCACATGACTTCATATAAATAATGCTTTATTCAGATCACGGAATTACACAAAAAAGTTCATAGTAAATTGAAGACCCGAAAGATAGTTGCATTAGTTAGAGATCTCTGTGATGTCCTCATTACAAAGTTCAGGAGGCTGCCTCATCGCATCTGCCCCCTGAGCTTGGGATGCAAGGAGTGGGATACATCATAAGTCGATTAACCAGAAGATGATTCCGTTAGTCTGAGATCTTTGTGATGTCTTCATCTTAAAGTTTTCCAGGCAGTCTTGTCGTGCTTTAGGCTCAGCTAGGAAGGCTGTCTCATTGGTCCCGGCCTCCACCTTGAGTTTGGGATGCCAGGGGTGGGATTCATCGTAAGTCAAAGAGCCGGAGGATGATTTCATTAGTTCCAGATGTCTGAGATGTCCTCATCACAAAGTTTGGGAGACCTGTTTTTGTGACACGTGGATGACTAAATGAGAAGGCTTTGTAATATTCAATGTTGTAATGTCCATGTCCAGAGTAGAGTATTTAACTTGAAGACTTTCCGTTCAGAAGATCAGCTCACTCATCATCGTTGATTTGAAGAAAGGCAGAATAATGATGGGTTAATTGCAGGAGGTGAAAAAAGTACTGAGATATTATACTTATGTTTGGGGTTCCTCTGGATTCTCTGGTTTCCTCCCAAAAACATGTAAGTGGGTGAACTGGCTACATTAATTGTGTGTGTGTGTGTATGTATGTATGTGTGTGTCCTGAGTAATGAGGATCAAATTTTTAAATGCTAATGAAATAATACTATGAACCTAAATGCAAAAAAATGTGTTAATGATTAGGGTGCAGATATTAACTGGATTGGAGAAGACGAACTTTTTAACAAACAGTTTAAAGGTCGAAATGAAAACATAAGAAGTAAAATTGTATTTTGGATCGGGTGTAGTTAAGTAAGACCACATAATTCAGCTCTTTGTTGTAATCTTTATAAAAGTCTATATTGAATGGAAAAAAAAAATGTCCACAGAAAAATATAAAGGCTTTTGTTGCCCTCTAGTGGCGAAATATTATATAAATATAAATATTGATATACTGTAGTTAGATGTAATTTCGTTGCTTTAGACTGATTTATAGGAAGTTGACTGGGTCAGCATGATATCACGGTTGCAAATGTATAATATTTTTCACTACGCAATTTGTATTTAATTATGGAAGGTGGGAAGGTACACTAAGAGGGGTTTAAAATGGTCCTCTGTGTAATATAAAACACAGTGTAGTATTGAAACTCCTGGAAAAATAAAAAGGGTGAGACTAGTTTACTTTAAAAAAAAAGCACATTTTCTCTTATTAATTACTTACTAGAATCATACTTCAAAGGATTTTTATCCAGCTCTTACTTACTTGTATGATACATACTGTATAGTCACCTACAGGGGTTGGACAATGAAACTGAAACACTGGCCAATTTAGTGTTGGAGGTTTCATGGCTAAATTTGACCAGCCTGGTGGCCAATTTTCATTGATTGCACATTCCACCAGTAAGAGCAGAGTGTGAAGGTTTAATTAGCAGAGTAATAGCACAATTTTGCTTAAAATATTGCAATGCACACAACATTATGGGTGACATATCAGAGTTCAAAAGAGGACAAATTGTTGGTGCACGTCTCGCTGGCACATCTGTGACTAAGACAGCAAGTCTTTGTAATGTATCAAGAGCCACGGTATCCAGGGTAATGTCAGCATACCACCAAGAAGGACGAACCACATCCAACGGGAGTAACTGTGGACGCAAGAGGAAGCTGTCTGAAAGGGATGTCTAGGTGCTAACCCAGAATGTATCCAAAAAACATAAAACCACAGCTGCCCAACTCACTGCAGAATTAAATGTGCACCTCAACTCTCCTGTTTCCACCAAAACTGTCCGTCGGGAGCTCCACAGGGTCAATGTACATGGCCGGGCTGCTATAGCCAAACCTTTGGTCACTCATGCGAATGCCAAACGTCGGTTTCAATGGTGCCAGCAGCGAAAATCTTGGGCTGTGGACAATGTGAAACATGTATTGTTCTCTGATGAGATCAGCTTCACTGTCTTTCCCACATCCGGGAGAGTTACGGTGTGGAGAAGCCTCAAAGAAGTGTACCACCCAGACTGTTGCATGCCCAGAGTGAAGCATGGAGGTGGATCAGTGATGGTTTGGGCTGCAATATCATGGCATTCTCTAGGTCCAATACTTGTGCTAGATGGGTGCGTCACTGCCAAGGGCTACCGAACCATTCTGGAGGACCATGTGCACCCAATAGTTCAAACATTGTATCCTAAAGGCGATGCAGTGTATCAGGATGATAATGCACCAATACACACAGCAAGACTGGTGACAGAGTGGTTTGATGAACATGAAAGTGAAGTTGAACATCTCCTATGGCCTGCACAGTCACCAGATCTAAATATTATTGAGCCACTTTGGGGAGTTTTGAAGGAGCGAGTCAGGAAACGTTTTCCTCCACCAGCATCACGTAGTGACCTGGCCAATATTCTGCAAGAAGAATGGCTCAAAATCCCTCTGGCCACTGTGCAGAACTTGTATCTGTCATTCCCAAGACGAATTGATGCATTTGATGTATTGGCCGCAAAACGAGGCCCTACACCATACTAATGAATTATTGTGGTCTAAAACCAGGCGTTTCAGTTTCATTGTCCAACCCCTGTATATCGATTCAAACACTTTTCTTATCCTACTTTACTCCTATAGTGCAGGTTCCCGGATCAGATTACACTTTACATCCTAGCTAGAAATATGGACGAAAAAAACCCTGTGATTTCTTAAACATTTCTCTATTTTTAATAGAAAACGTCTGAAAGCATCCGTCTGCTATACTAAGGGGTATGTAAAGGTTATATCAAACTAGATTAACCACAACTCCCGCCATGGATATAATGTTCATTTCATGAATTGAAGTTTTGCTTCTTAGACCAACGTGGTTTAGAAAAGATACAGACTGTAAAAAAAGAAAACGGCACGTGG
The DNA here is from genome assembly GCF_019097595.1 of Hemibagrus wyckioides. Taxonomy (NCBI): domain Eukaryota; kingdom Metazoa; phylum Chordata; class Actinopteri; order Siluriformes; family Bagridae; genus Hemibagrus; species Hemibagrus wyckioides. Next base: position 3,312,159 of record NC_080732.1, on the reverse strand, counting down.
TTTCGAATGAACAGTCATTTATTCAGATCAGCAAAATACACAAGAAAGCTGAGAATGAATTAAAGAGCCGCAACACAGTGGCATGAATCCGAGATCTACGCGATGTCCTCGTCACAAAGTTCGAGAGGCCGCCTCGTGGGGTCTCGGGCTCGGCCGCTGGAGGCTGCCTTGTCGGGATTCAGGCTCCGCCTTGAGCTTGAAAAGCGCGAGCGAGAGTTGAAGAACCGAAAGATGGTTGCGTTAGTGCATGATCTCTGTGATGCTCTGCTCTCCTCTCCTCTCCTCTCCTCTCCTGTCATTGTTAGCATAAGAGGTCGCGTATGAAAGCGAAGACTTTGTAGCAGCCCAGCAAAGTGCTTGCAGCAGAAGTTATCACTCTCATCTTTTCCAGCAACCATTTCAGACCTCTTTCTTCATCGCTGTGGGTGCAAGTGGATCCGATATTGATCACGTAATGATTTTCAGTATGCTGGTACACAAGTTGTTGTGACGCGTACATGCCTATTTGCGAAGGCTTTGTAATGTTCAACGTTGTGTCCATTTCCAAAGAAGAGTATTTAACTCGAAGAGGGTCTGTCCAGAAGATCAGCCTGTGTCTCTGCCGCCGCATATACAGATGCGTCTGTAGCGTTAGTAGTTGAAACTTCGGGTTAGATACGCAGCAGACAGAACTAGGCTATAAAAATAAAATTTAATACAACGTAGTGAGTGAAAGGCCTTGACTTTGACTCCGTCTACAACTCCAAATCTGAAGCCATTTCTCTCTCTCTCTCTCTCTCTGTCTGTGTGTGTGTGTGTGTGTGTGTGTGTGTGTCTATTCGGTCCAATGTAGCTGACAGCTTTATAAACCACGTTTCTCAAGCCAACCCAGTATTGAGACATCCAACCCCAGAAACATCCAACCCAATATGGAAACATTCAACCCCACAGTGAAACATCCAACCGCATAGTGAAACATCCAACCCCACAGTGAAACATCCAAACCCATAGTGAAACATCCAACCCAGTACTGAAACATCCAACCCCACAGTGAAACATCCAACCCAGTATTGAAAGATACAACACCACAGTGAAACATCAAACCCCACAATGAAACATAGAAACCCAGTATTGAAACATCCAACCCCACAGTGAAACATCCAACCCAGTATTGAAACATCCAACCCTACAGTTAAACATCCAACCCAGTAGTGAAACATCCAACCCCACAGTGAAACATCCAGCCCCATAGTGAAACATCCAACCCAGTATTGAAACATCCAACCCCACAGTTAAACATCCAACCCAGTAGTGAAACATCCAACCCCACAGTGAAACATCCAACCCCATAGTGAAACATCGAACCCAGTAATGAAACATCCAACCCCACAGTGAAACATCCAACTCCACAGTGAAACATCCAACCGAGTATTGAAACATCCAACGCCACAGTGAAACATCCAACCCAGTACTGAAACATCCAACTCCACAGTGAAACATCCAAACCCATAGTGAAACATCCACCCCACTAATGAAACATCCAACCCCATAGTGAAACATCCAACCCAGTAATGAAACATCCAACACCACAGTGAAACATCCAACCCCACAATGAAACATCCAACCCAGTATTGAAACATCCAACCCCACAGTGAGACATCCAACCCAGTATGGAAACATCCAACCCAACTGTGAAACATCCAACCCAGTATTGAAACATCCAACCACACATTACGGAAACGTCCAACCCCATAGTGACACATACAACCCAGTATTGAAACATCCACCCCGACAGTGAAACATCCAACCCCATAGTCAAACATCCAACCCAGTATTGAAACATCCAACCCCATAGTGAAACATCCAACCCCGTAGTGAAACATTCAACCCAGTATGGAAACATCCAACCCCACAGTGAAACATCCAACCCAGTATTGAAACATCCAACCCCTCAGAGAAACATGCAACTGGTCACTTCAAGAATTCAAAAAACAGTCACATCTATTTTGCATCTATGCCGCTTACTACAATCATACTTCAAAGTATTTCATCCAACTCTTACTTACTCCTATGATAAATAATGCATAGTCACCTATATCGATTCAAACACTTTTCTTATCCTTTTTAAATACACTCCTAGTGCAGGTTCCCGAACCAGATTACACTTAGTGTTTTACTTCCTAACTGTAAATATCAACGAAAAATGAAAGAAAACGTGATTTCTTAAGTAAAAAATTATATATATATATATTATATTAATTATATATATATATAATATATATAATATATAAATTATATATATATATAATATATATAATATATTTTTTAAACAGAAAAAGTCTGTACGCATCCATCTGCTATACTAAGGGGTATGTAAAGGTTATATCAAAATACATTAATCACAACTCCCGCCAAGGATATAATGTTTATTTCATGAAACGAAATTTTGCTTCTTAGACCAACGTGGTTTAGAAAAGATACAGACTGTAAAAAAAAAACAAAAAACCAAAGAAAAAACGGCAAGTGGTTTCGCAAGAACAGTCATTTATTCAGATCAGCAAAATACACAAGAAAGCTCATGACAAATTGAAGCGCCGCAACACAGTGGCATGAATCCGAGATCTACGCGATGTCCTCGTCACAAAGTTCGAGAGGCCGCCTCGTGGGGTCTCGGGCTCGGCCGCTGGAGGCTGCCTTGTCGGGATTCAGGCTCCGCCTTGAGCTTGACAAGCGCGAGCGTGAGGCGGCACGCCCCTTGTGAGAGCCGGAGGATGATTTCATTAGTCCGAGATCTCTGAGATGTACTCGACGCAAAGTTTGGGAGACCGTCTGGCTCGGCTTGGATGACTGTGTCGTCGGGGGATCCGTAGAGTGTTGAAGAACCGAAAGATGGCTGCGTTAGTGCGTGATGTCTGTGATGCTCTGCTCTCCTCTCCTCTCCTCTCCTGTCATTGTTAGCATACGAGGTCGCGTATGAAAGCGATGACTTTGTAGCAGCCCAGCAAAGTGCTTGCAGCAGAAGTTATCACTCTCATCTTTTCCAGCAACCATTTCAGACCTCTTTCTTCATCGCTGTGGGTGCAAGTGGATCCGATATTGATCACGTAATGATTTTCAGTATGCTGGTACACAAGTTGTTGTGACGCGTACATGCCTATTTGCGAAGGCTTTGTAATGTTCATCGTTGTGTCCATTTCCAGAGAAGAGTATTTAACTCGAAGAGGGTCTGTCCAGAAGATCAGCCTGTGTCTCTGCCGCCGCATATACAGATGTTAACGTCTGTTGCGTTAGTAGTTGAAACTTCGGGTTAGATCCGGAGCAGACACAGAAGACCGAGGCTATATCCGAAAGTTTTGGTTGAGAGGACCAGTTGAGCACAATCTTAGTTACCACCTCAACACGTACAAAGCTGGTTTTCGTTAGTACTGTGAATTCGTCTTGTCGCCGACGGTAGCGGCAGCACTCGTCCACGTACATTTTCAACATTTCACATTCCCTGACACACACTCCAATCGCGGCGCCCGATGGAAACTCGTTACATGACCTGAGACATTCATGTGGCTGTTGGGTCTCTCTGAAGTCCGGCGAGATTGTGGAGTGTGTCCGTCTCCCGCGTTAGTCGGGCGAGGCACTGCGCAGGCACAGAGCAGCTGTAAGTCAGACGAGGCCGTTCCTGTGTTGAAAGGGGACGCACACGAAGAGACGCTTCTTCATCAGGAGTTGTAGCTTTCGTTCTGGGCATGGTTTACAGGATAGATGCCATGTTTTGTTTTTGTTGTTTATCTTCGCGTACTCTGGAGGCCAACAGTGTCCAGGTCGGTGTTAGGGGGATTCGATCCCGAGTCTGCAGTGGCAAAACTTTCAGAGGCTTAGCCAGATGAGCTATCGCGGAGACCGGGCAGGTCGCCAAGAATGTTTGTACATAATGTTAATATTACCACAGAATTCAACCTGATGCACATAGCTGTCTGTTTCTAGGTACTGTCTATCTTGTTTTTCTTTTTGAAAAAAAGATTTTGTTACAGAACCTCGTTACAGCACGCCCGATATCCTGCGCGCTTACACAGTCAATAGTTTTGTTTTTTTTTGGAAGAAATTCCACTACAGTGACTTCAACTATTCAAAAAACCGTCACATCCATTTTGCATCTATGCCGCTTACTACAATCATACTTCAAAGTATTTCATCCAGCTCTTACTTAGTCCTATGATCAATACTGTATAGTCACCTATATCGATTCAAACACTTTTCTCATCCTTTTTAAATACACTCCTAGTGCAGGTTCCCGAACCAGATTACACTTAGTGTTTTACTTCCTAACTGTAAATATCAACGAAAAATAAAAGAAAACGTGATTTCTTAAGCATGAAAAATATATATCTGTATTTTTTTTTTTTAAATCGAAAACGTCTGTACGCATCCATCTGCTATACTAAGGGGTATGTAAAGGTTATATCAAAATACATTAATCACAACCCCCGCCAAGGATATAATGTTTATTTCATGAAACGAAGTTTTGCTTCTTAGACCAACGTGGTTTAGAAAAGATACAGACTGTAAAAAAAAAAAAAAAAACGGCAAGTGGTTTCGCAAGAACAGTCATTTATTCAGATCAGCAAAATACACAAGAAAGCTCATGACAAATTGAAGCGCCGCAACACAGTGGCATGAATCCGAGATCTACGCGATGTCCTCGTCACAAAGTTCGAGAGGCCGCCTCGTGGGGTCTCGGGCTCGGCCGCTGGAGGCTGCCTTGTCGGGATTCAGGCTCCGCCTTGAGCTTGACAAGCGCGAGCGTGAGGCGGCACGCCCCTTGTGAGAGCCGGAGGATGATTTCATTAGTCCGAGATCTCTGAGATGTACTCGACGCAAAGTTTGGGAGACCGTCTGGCTCGGCTTGGATGACTGTGTCGTCGGGGGATCCGTAGAGAGTTGAAGAACCGAAAGATGGCTGCGTTAGTGCGTGATCTCTGTGATGTGATGCTCTGCTCTGCTCTGCTCTGCTCTCCTCTCCTCTCCTCTCCTGTCATTGTTAGCATACGAGGTCGCGTATGAAAGCGATGACTTTGTAGCAGCCCAGCAAAGTGCTTGCAGCAGAAGTTATCACTCTCATCTTTTCCAGCAACCATTTCAGACCTCTTTCTTCATCGCTGTGGGTGCAAGTGGATCCGATATTGATCACGTAATGATTTTCAGTATGCTGGTACACAAGTTGTTGTGACGCGTACATGCCTATTTGCGAAGGCTTTGTAATGTTCATCGTTGTGTCCATTTCCAGAGAAGAGTATTTAACTCGAAGAGGGTCTGTCCAGAAGATCAGCCTGTGTCTCTGCCGCCGCATATACAGATGTTAACGTCTGTTGCGTTAGTAGTTGAAACTTCGGGTTAGATCCGGAGCAGACACAGAATTCCGAGGCTATATCCGAAAGTTTTGGTTGAGAGGACCAGTTGAGCACAATCTTAGTTACCACCTCAACACGTACAAAGCTGGTTTTCGTTAGTACTGTGAATTCGTCTTGTCGCCGACGGTAGCGGCAGCACTCGTCCGCGTACATTTTCAACATTTCACATTCCCTGACACACACTCCAATCGCGGCGCCCGATGGAAACTCGCTACATGACCAGAGACATTCATGTGGCTGTTGGGTCTCTCTGAAGTCCGGCGAGATTGTGGAGTGTGTCCGTCTCCCGCGTTAGTCGGGCGAGGCACTGCGCAGGCACAGAGCAGCTGTAAGTCAGACGAGGCCGTTCCTGTGTTGAAAGGGGACGCACACGAAGAGACGCTTCTTCATCAGGAGTTGTAGCTTTCGTTCTGGGCATGGTTTACAGGATAGATGCCATGTTTTGTTTTTGTTGTTTATCTTCGCGTACTCTGGAGGCCAACAGTGTCCAGGTCGGTGTTAGGGGGATTCGATCCCGGGTCTGCAGTGGCAAAACTTTCAGAGGCTTAGCCAGATGAGCTATCGCGGAGACCCGGCAGGTCGCCAAGAATGTTTGTACATAATGTTAATATTACCACAGAATTCAACCTGATGCACATAGCTGTCTGTTTCTAGGTACTGTCTATCTTGTTTTTCTTTTTGAAAAAAAGATTTTGTTACAGAACCTCGTTACAGCACGCCCGATATCCTGCGCGCTTACACAGTCAATAGTTTTTTTTTTTTTTTGGAAGAAATTCCACTACAGTGACTTCAACTATTCAAAAAACCGTCACATCCATTTTGCATCTATGCCGCTTACTACAATCATACTTCAAAGTATTTCATCCAGCTCTTACTTAGTCCTATGATCAATACTGTATAGTCACCTATATCGATTCAAACACTTTTCTCATCCTTTTTAAATACACTCCTAGTGCAGGTTCCCGAACCAGATTACACTTAGTGTTTTACTTCCTAACTGTAAATATCAACGAAAAATAAAAGAAAACGTGATTTCTTAAGCATGAAAAATATATATCTGTATTTTTTTTTTTTAAATCGAAAACGTCTGTACGCATCCATCTGCTATACTAAGGGGTATGTAAAGGTTATATCAAAATACATTAATCACAACCCCCGCCAAGGATATAATGTTTATTTCATGAAACGAAGTTTTGCTTCTTAGACCAACGTGGTTTAGAAAAGATACAGACTGTAAAAAAAAAAAAAAACGGCAAGTGGTTTCGCAAGAACAGTCATTTATTCAGATCAGCAAAATACACAAGAAAGCTCATGACAAATTGAAGCGCCGCAACACAGTGGCATGAATCCGAGATCTACGCGATGTCCTCGTCACAAAGTTCGAGAGGCCGCCTCGTGGGGTCTCGGGCTCGGCCGCTGGAGGCTGCCTTGTCGGGATTCAGGCTCCGCCTTGAGCTTGACAAGCGCGAGCGTGAGGCGGCACGCCCCTTGTGAGAGCCGGAGGATGATTTCATTAGTCCGAGATCTCTGAGATGTACTCGACGCAAAGTTTGGGAGACCGTCTGGCTCGGCTTGGATGACTGTGTCGTCGGGGGATCCGTAGAGAGTTGAAGAACCGAAAGATGGCTGCGTTAGTGCGTGATCTCTGTGATGTGATGCTCTGCTCTGCTCTGCTCTGCTCTCCTCTCCTCTCCTCTCCTGTCATTGTTAGCATACGAGGTCGCGTATGAAAGCGATGACTTTGTAGCAGCCCAGCAAAGTGCTTGCAGCAGAAGTTATCACTCTCATCTTTTCCAGCAACCATTTCAGACCTCTTTCTTCATCGCTGTGGGTGCAAGTGGATCCGATATTGATCACGTAATGATTTTCAGTATGCTGGTACACAAGTTGTTGTGACGCGTACATGCCTATTTGCGAAGGCTTTGTAATGTTCATCGTTGTGTCCATTTCCAGAGAAGAGTATTTAACTCGAAGAGGGTCTGTCCAGAAGATCAGCCTGTGTCTCTGCCGCCGCATATACAGATGTTAACGTCTGTTGCGTTAGTAGTTGAAACTTCGGGTTAGATCCGGAGCAGACACAGAATTCCGAGGCTATATCCGAAAGTTTTGGTTGAGAGGACCAGTTGAGCACAATCTTAGTTACCACCTCAACACGTACAAAGCTGGTTTTCGTTAGTACTGTGAATTCGTCTTGTCGCCGACGGTAGCGGCAGCACTCGTCCGCGTACATTTTCAACATTTCACATTCCCTGACACACACTCCAATCGCGGCGCCCGATGGAAACTCGCTACATGACCAGAGACATTCATGTGGCTGTTGGGTCTCTCTGAAGTCCGGCGAGATTGTGGAGTGTGTCCGTCTCCCGCGTTAGTCGGGCGAGGCACTGCGCAGGCACAGAGCAGCTGTAAGTCAGACGAGGCCGTTCCTGTGTTGAAAGGGGACGCACACGAAGAGACGCTTCTTCATCAGGAGTTGTAGCTTTCGTTCTGGGCATGGTTTACAGGATAGATGCCATGTTTTGTTTTTGTTGTTTATCTTCGCGTACTCTGGAGGCCAACAGTGTCCAGGTCGGTGTTAGGGGGATTCGATCCCGGGTCTGCAGTGGCAAAACTTTCAGAGGCTTAGCCAGATGAGCTATCGCGGACACCCGGCAGGTCGCCAAGAATGTTTGTACATAATGTTAATATTACCACAGAATTCAACCTGATGCACATAGCTGTCTGTTTCTAGGTACTGTCTATCTTGTTTTTCTTTTTGAAAAAAAGATTTTGTTACAGAACCTCGTTACAGCACGCCCGATATCCTGCGCGCTTACACAGTCAATAGTTTTTTTTTTTTTTGGAAGAAATTCCACTACAGTGACTTCAACTATTCAAAAAACCGTCACATCCATTTTGCATCTATGCCGCTTACTACAATCATACTTCAAAGTATTTCATCCAGCTCTTACTTAGTCCTATGATCAATACTGTATAGTCACCTATATCGATTCAAACACTTTTCTCATCCTTTTTAAATACACTCCTAGTGCAGGTTCCCGAACCAGATTACACTTAGTGTTTTACTTCCTAACTGTAAATATCAACGAAAAATAAAAGAAAACGTGATTTCTTAAGCATGAAAAATATATATCTGTATTTTTTTTTTTTAAATCGAAAACGTCTGTACGCATCCATCTGCTATACTAAGGGGTATGTAAAGGTTATATCAAAATACATTAATCACAACCCCCGCCAAGGATATAATGTTTATTTCATGAAACGAAGTTTTGCTTCTTAGACCAACGTGGTTTAGAAAAGATACAGACTGTAAAAAAAAAAAAAAAACGGCAAGTGGTTTCGCAAGAACAGTCATTTATTCAGATCAGCAAAATACACAAGAAAGCTCATGACAAATTGAAGCGCCGCAACACAGTGGCATGAATCCGAGATCTACGCGATGTCCTCGTCACAAAGTTCGAGAGGCCGCCTCGTGGGGTCTCGGGCTCGGCCGCTGGAGGCTGCCTTGTCGGGATTCAGGCTCCGCCTTGAGCTTGACAAGCGCGAGCGTGAGGCGGCACGCCCCTTGTGAGAGCCGGAGGATGATTTCATTAGTCCGAGATCTCTGAGATGTACTCGACGCAAAGTTTGGGAGACCGTCTGGCTCGGCTTGGATGACTGTGTCGTCGGGGGATCCGTAGAGAGTTGAAGAACCGAAAGATGGCTGCGTTAGTGCGTGATCTCTGTGATGTGATGCTCTGCTCTGCTCTGCTCTGCTCTCCTCTCCTCTCCTCTCCTGTCATTGTTAGCATACGAGGTCGCGTATGAAAGCGATGACTTTGTAGCAGCCCAGCAAAGTGCTTGCAGCAGAAGTTATCACTCTCATCTTTTCCAGCAACCATTTCAGACCTCTTTCTTCATCGCTGTGGGTGCAAGTGGATCCGATATTGATCACGTAATGATTTTCAGTATGCTGGTACACAAGTTGTTGTGACGCGTACATGCCTATTTGCGAAGGCTTTGTAATGTTCATCGTTGTGTCCATTTCCAGAGAAGAGTATTTAACTCGAAGAGGGTCTGTCCAGAAGATCAGCCTGTGTCTCTGCCGCCGCATATACAGATGTTAACGTCTGTTGCGTTAGTAGTTGAAACTTCGGGTTAGATCCGGAGCAGACACAGAATTCCGAGGCTATATCCGAAAGTTTTGGTTGAGAGGACCAGTTGAGCACAATCTTAGTTACCACCTCAACACGTACAAAGCTGGTTTTCGTTAGTACTGTGAATTCGTCTTGTCGCCGACGGTAGCGGCAGCACTCGTCCGCGTACATTTTCAACATTTCACATTCCCTGACACACACTCCAATCGCGGCGCCCGATGGAAACTCGCTACATGACCAGAGACATTCATGTGGCTGTTGGGTCTCTCTGAAGTCCGGCGAGATTGTGGAGTGTGTCCGTCTCCCGCGTTAGTCGGGCGAGGCACTGCGCAGGCACAGAGCAGCTGTAAGTCAGACGAGGCCGTTCCTGTGTTGAAAGGGGACGCACACGAAGAGACGCTTCTTCATCAGGAGTTGTAGCTTTCGTTCTGGGCATGGTTTACAGGATAGATGCCATGTTTTGTTTTTGTTGTTTATCTTCGCGTACTCTGGAGGCCAACAGTGTCCAGGTCGGTGTTAGGGGGATTCGATCCCGGGTCTGCAGTGGCAAAACTTTCAGAGGCTTAGCCAGATGAGCTATCGCGGACACCCGGCAGGTCGCCAAGAATGTTTGTACATAATGTTAATATTACCACAGAATTCAACCTGATGCACATAGCTGTCTGTTTCTAGGTACTGTCTATCTTGTTTTTCTTTTTGAAAAAAAGATTTTGTTACAGAACCTCGTTACAGCACGCCCGATATCCTGCGCGCTTACACAGTCAATAGTTTTTTTTTTTTTTTGGAAGAAATTCCACTACAGTGACTTCAACTATTCAAAAAACCGTCACATCCATTTTGCATCTATGCCGCTTACTACAATCATACTTCAAAGTATTTCATCCAGCTCTTACTTAGTCCTATGATCAATACTGTATAGTCACCTATATCGATTCAAACACTTTTCTCATCCTTTTTAAATACACTCCTAGTGCAGGTTCCCGAACCAGATTACACTTAGTGTTTTACTTCCTAACTGTAAATATCAACGAAAAATAAAAGAAAACGTGATTTCTTAAGCATGAAAAATATATATCTGTATTTTTTTTTTTTTAAATCGAAAACGTCTGTACGCATCCATCTGCTATACTAAGGGGTATGTAAAGGTTATATCAAAATACATTAATCACAACCCCCGCCAAGGATATAATGTTTATTTCATGAAACGAAGTTTTGCTTCTTAGACCAACGTGGTTTAGAAAAGATACAGACTGTAAAAAAAAAAAAAAAACGGCAAGTGGTTTCGCAAGAACAGTCATTTATTCAGATCAGCAAAATACACAAGAAAGCTCATGACAAATTGAAGCGCCGCAACACAGTGGCATGAATCCGAGATCTACGCGATGTCCTCGTCACAAAGTTCGAGAGGCCGCCTCGTGGGGTCTCGGGCTCGGCCGCTGGAGGCTGCCTTGTCGGGATTCAGGCTCCGCCTTGAGCTTGACAAGCGCGAGCGTGAGGCGGCACGCCCCTTGTGAGAGCCGGAGGATGATTTCATTAGTCCGAGATCTCTGAGATGTACTCGACGCAAAGTTTGGGAGACCGTCTGGCTCGGCTTGGATGACTGTGTCGTCGGGGGATCCGTAGAGAGTTGAAGAACCGAAAGATGGCTGCGTTAGTGCGTGATGTCTGTGATGCTCTGCTCTGCTCTCCTCTCCTCTCCTGTCATTGTTAGCATACGAGGTCGCGTATGAAAGCGATGACTTTGTAGCAGCCCAGCAAAGTGCTTGCAGCAGAAGTTATCACTCTCATCTTTTCCAGCAACCATTTCAGACCTCTTTCTTCATCGCTGTGGGTGCAAGTGGATCCGATATTGATCACGTAATGATTTTCAGTATGCTGGTACACAAGTTGTTGTGACGCGTACATGCCTATTTGCGAAGGCTTTGTAATGTTCATCGTTGTGTCCATTTCCAGAGAAGAGTATTTAACTCGAAGAGGGTCTGTCCAGAAGATCAGCCTGTGTCTCTGCCGCCGCATATACAGATGTTAACGTCTGTTGCGTTAGTAGTTGAAACTTCGGGTTAGATCCGGAGCAGACACAGAATTCCGAGGCTATATCCGAAAGTTTTGGTTGAGAGGACCAGTTGAGCACAATCTTAGTTACCACCTCAACACGTACAAAGCTGGTTTTCGTTAGTACTGTGAATTCGTCTTGTCGCCGACGGTAGCGGCAGCACTCGTCCGCGTACATTTTCAACATTTCACATTCCCTGACACACACTCCAATCGCGGCGCCCGATGGAAACTCGCTACATGACCAGAGACATTCATGTGGCTGTTGGGTCTCTCTGAAGTCCGGCGAGATTGTGGAGTGTGTCCGTCTCCCGCGTTAGTCGGGCGAGGCACTGCGCAGGCACAGAGCAGCTGTAAGTCAGACGAGGCCGTTCCTGTGTTGAAAGGGGACGCACACGAAGAGACGCTTCTTCATCAGGAGTTGTAGCTTTCGTTCTGGGCATGGTTTACAGGATAGATGCCATGTTTTGTTTTTGTTGTTTATCTTCGCGTACTCTGGAGGCCAACAGTGTCCAGGTCGGTGTTAGGGGGATTCGATCCCGGGTCTGCAGTGGCAAAACTTTCAGAGGCTTAGCCAGATGAGCTATCGCGGAGACCCGGCAGGTCGCCAAGAATGTTTGTACATAATGTTAATATTACCACAGAATTCAACCTGTTGCACATAGCTGTCTGTTTCTAGGTACTGTCTATCTTGTTTTTCTTTTTGAAAAAAAGATTTTGTTACAGAACCTCGTTACAGCACGCCCGATATCCTGCGCGCTTACACAGTCAATAGTTTTGTTTTTTTTGGAAGAAATTCCACTACAGTGACTTCAACTATTCAAAAAACCGTCACATCCATTTTGCATCTATGCCGCTTACTACAATCATACTTCAAAGTATTTCATCCAGCTCTTACTTACTCCTATGATCAATACTGTATAGTCACCTATATCGATTCAAACACTTTTCTCATCCTTTTTAAATACACTCCTAGTGCAGGTTCCCGAACCAGATTACACTTAGTGTTTTACTTCCTAACTGTAAATATCAACGAAAAATAAAAGAAAACGTGATTTCTTAAGCATGAAAAATATATATCTGTATTTTTTTTTTTTTAAATCGAAAACGTCTGTACGCATCCATCTGCTATACTAAGGGGTATGTAAAGGTTATATCAAAATACATTAATCACAACTCCCGCCAAGGATATAATGTTTATTTCATGAAACGAAGTTTTGCTTCTTAGACCAACGTGGTTTAGAAAAGATACAGACTGTAAAAAAAAAAAAAAAAAAAAAAAAAAAAAACGGCAAGTGGTTTCGCAAGAACAGTCATTTATTCAGATCAGCAAAATACACAAGAAAGCTCATGACAAATTGAAGCGCCGCAACACAGTGGCATGAATCCGAGATCTACGCGATGTCCTCGTCACAAAGTTCGAGAGGCCGCCTCGTGGGGTCTCGGGCTCGGCCGCTGGAGGCTGCCTTGTCGGGATTCAGGCTCCGCCTTGAGCTTGACAAGCGCGAGCGTGAGGCGGCACGCCCCTTGTGAGAGCCGGAGGATGATTTCATTAGTCCGAGATCTCTGAGATGTACTCGACGCAAAGTTTGGGAGACCGTCTGGCTCGGCTTGGATGACTGTGTCGTCGGGGGATCCGTAGAGTGTTGAAGAACCGAAAGATGGCTGCGTTAGTGCGTGATGTCTGTGATGCTCTGCTCTGCTCTCCTCTCCTCTCCTGTCATTGTTAGCATACGAGGTCGCGTATGAAAGCGATGACTTTGTAGCAGCCCAGCAAAGTGCTTGCAGCAGAAGTTATCACTCTCATCTTTTCCAGCAACCATTTCAGACCTCTTTCTTCATCGCTGTGGGTGCAAGTGGATCCGATATTGATCACGTAATGATTTTCAGTATGCTTGTACACAAGTTGTTGTGACGCGTACATGCCTATTTGCGAAGGCTTTGTAATGTTCATCGTTGTGTCCATTTCCAGAGAAGAGTATTTAACTCGAAGAGGGTCTGTCCAGAAGATCAGCCTGTGTCTCTGCCGCCGCATATACAGATGTTAACGTCTGTTGCGTTAGTAGTTGAAACTTCGGGTTAGATCCGGAGCAGACACAGAAGACCGAGGCTATATCCGAAAGTTTTGGTTGAGAGGACCAGTTGAGCACAATCTTAGTTACCACCTCAACACGTACAAAGCTGGTTTTCGTTAGTACTGTGAATTCGTCTTGTCGCCGACGGTAGCGGCAGCACTCGTCCGCGTACATTTTCAACATTTCACATTCCCTGACACACACTCCAATCGCGGCGCCCGATGGAAACTCGCTACATGACCAGAGACATTCATGTGGCTGTTGGGTCTCTCTGAAGTCCGGCGAGATTGTGGAGTGTGTCCGTCTCCCGCGTTAGTCGGGCGAGGCACTGCGCAGGCACAGAGCAGCTGTAAGTCAGACGAGGCCGTTCCTGTGTTGAAAGGGGACGCACACGAAGAGACGCTTCTTCATCAGGAGTTGTAGCTTTCGTTCTGGGCATGGTTTACAGGATAGATGCCATGTTTTGTTTTTGTTGTTTATCTTCGCGTACTCTGGAGGCCAACAGTGTCCAGGTCGGTGTTAGGGGGATTCGATCCCGGGTCTGCAGTGGCAAAACTTTCAGAGGCTTAGCTAGATGAGCTATCTCGGAGACCCGGCAGGTCGCCAAGAATGTTTGTACATAATGTTAATATTACCACAGAATTCAACCTGTTGCACATAGCTGTCTGTTTCTAGGTACTGTCTATCTTGTTTTTCTTTTTGAAAAAAAGATTTTGTTACAGAACCTCGTTACAGCACGCCCGATATCCTGCGCGCTTACACAGTCAATAGTTTTGTTTTTTTTGGAAGAAATACCACTACAGTGACTTCAACTATTCAAAAAACCGTCACATCCATTTTGCATCTATGCCGCTTACTACAATCATACTTCAAAGTATTTCATCCAGCTCTTACTTAGTCCTATGATCAATACTGTATAGTCACCTATATCGATTCAAACACTTTTCTCATCCTTTTTAAATACACTCCTAGTGCAGGTTCCCGAACCAGATTACACTTAGTGTTTTACTTCCTAACTGTAAATATCAACGAAAAATAAAAGAAAACGTGATTTCTTAAGCATGAAAAATATATATCTGTATTTTTTTTTTAAATCGAAAACGTCTGTACGCATCCATCTGCTATACTAAGGGGTATGTAAAGGTTATATCAAAATACATTAATCACAACTCCCGCCAAGGATATAATGTTTATTTCATGAAACGAAGTTTTGCTTCTTAGACCAACGTGGTTTAGAAAAGATACAGACTGTAAAAAAAAAAATAAAAAAAAAAAAAAAAAAAACGGCAAGTGGTTTCGCAAGAACAGTCATTTATTCAGATCAGCAAAATACACAAGAAAGCTCATGACAAATTGAAGCGCCGCAACACAGTGGCATGAATCCGAGATCTACGCGATGTCCTCGTCACAAACTTCGAGAGGCCGCCTCGTGGGGTCTCGGGCTCGGCCGCTGGAGGCTGCCTTGTCGGGATTCAGGCTCCGCCTTGAGCTTGACAAGCGCGAGCGTGAGGCGGCACGCCCCTTGTGAGAGCCGGAGGATGATTTCATTAGTCCGAGATCTCTGAGATGTACTCGACGCAAAGTTTGGGAGACCGTCTGGCTCGGCTTGGATGACTGTGTCGTCGGGGGATCCGTAGAGAGTTGAAGAACCGAAAGATGGCTGCGTTAGTGCGTGATCTCTGTGATGTGATGCTCTGCTCTGCTCTGCTCTGCTCTCCTGTCATTGTTAGCATACGAGGTCGCGTATGAAAGCGATGACTTTGTAGCAGCCCAGCAAAGTGCTTGCAGCAGAAGTTATCACTCTCATCTTTTCCAGCAACCATTTCAGACCTCTTTCTTCATCGCTGTGGGTGCAAGTGGATCCGATATTGATCACGTAATGATTTTCAGTATGCTGGTACACAAGTTGTTGTGACGCGTACATGCCTATTTGCGAAGGCTTTGTAATGTTCATCGTTGTGTCCATTTCCAGAGAATAGTATTTAACTCGAAGAGGGTCTGTCCAGAAGATCAGCCTGTGTCTCTGCCGCCGCATATACAGATGTTAACGTCTGTTGCGTTAGTAGTTGAAACTTCGGGTTAGATCCGGAGCAGACACAGAATTCCGAGGCTATATCCGAAAGTTTTGGTTGAGAGGACCAGTTGAGCACAATCTTAGTTACCACCTCAACACGTACAAAGCTGGTTTTCGTTAGTACTGTGAATTCGTCTTGTCGCCGACGGTAGCGGCAGCACTCGTCCGCGTACATTTTCAACATTTCACATTCCCTGACACACACTCCAATCGCGGCGCCCGATGGAAACTCGCTACATGACCAGAGACATTCATGTGGCTGTTGGGTCTCTCTGAAGTCCGGCGAGATTGTGGAGTGTGTCCGTCTCCCGCGTTAGTCGGGCGAGGCACTGCGCAGGCACAGAGCAGCTGTAAGTCAGACGAGGCCGTTCCTGTGTTGAAAGGGGACGCACACGAAGAGACGCTTCTTCATCAGGAGTTGTAGCTTTCGTTCTGGGCATGGTTTACAGGATAGATGCCATGTTTTGTTTTTGTTGTTTATCTTCGCGTACTCTGGAGGCCAACAGTGTCCAGGTCGGTGTTAGGGGGATTCGATCCCGGGTCTGCAGTGGCAAAACTTTCAGAGGCTTAGCCAGATGAGCTATCGCGGAGACCCGGCAGGTCGCCAAGAATGTTTGTACATAATGTTAATATTACCACAGAATTCAACCTGATGCACATAGCTGTCTGTTTCTAGGTACTGTCTATCTTGTTTTTCTTTTTGAAAAAAAGATTTTGTTACAGAACCTCGTTACAGCACGCCCGATATCCTGCGCGCTTACACAGTCAATAGTTTTTTTTTTTTTTTGGAAGAAATTCCACTACAGTGACTTCAACTATTCAAAAAACCGTCACATCCATTTTGCATCTATGCCGCTTACTACAATCATACTTCAAAGTATTTCATCCAGCTCTTACTTAGTCCTATGATCAATACTGTATAGTCACCTATATCGATTCAAACACTTTTCTCATCCTTTTTAAATACACTCCTAGTGCAGGTTCCCGAACCAGATTACACTTAGTGTTTTACTTCCTAACTGTAAATATCAACGAAAAATAAAAGAAAACGTGATTTCTTAAGCATGAAAAATATATATCTGTATTTTTTTTTTTTAAATCGAAAACGTCTGTACGCATCCATCTGCTATACTAAGGGGTATGTAAAGGTTATATCAAAATACATTAATCACAACCCCCGCCAAGGATATAATGTTTATTTCATGAAACGAAGTTTTGCTTCTTAGACCAACGTGGTTTAGAAAAGATACAGACTGTAAAAAAAAAAAAAAAGACGGCAAGTGGTTTCGCAAGAACAGTCATTTATTCAGATCAGCAAAATACACAAGAAAGCTCATGACAAATTGAAGCGCCGCAACACAGTGGCATGAATCCGAGATCTACGCGATGTCCTCGTCACAAAGTTCGAGAGGCCGCCTCGTGGGGTCTCGGGCTCGGCCGCTGGAGGCTGCCTTGTCGGGATTCAGGCTCCGCCTTGAGCTTGACAAGCGCGAGCGTGAGGCGGCACGCCCCTTGTGAGAGCCGGAGGATGATTTCATTAGTCCGAGATCTCTGAGATGTACTCGACGCAAAGTTTGGGAGACCGTCTGGCTCGGCTTGGATGACTGTGTCGTCGGGGGATCCGTAGAGAGTTGAAGAACCGAAAGATGGCTGCGTTAGTGCGTGATCTCTGTGATGTGATGCTCTGCTCTGCTCTGCTCTGCTCTCCTCTCCTCTCCTCTCCTGTCATTGTTAGCATACGAGGTCGCGTATGAAAGCGATGACTTTGTAGCAGCCCAGCAAAGTGCTTGCAGCAGAAGTTATCACTCTCATCTTTTCCAGCAACCATTTCAGACCTCTTTCTTCATCGCTGTGGGTGCAAGTGGATCCGATATTGATCACGTAATGATTTTCAGTATGCTTGTACACAAGTTGTTGTGACGCGTACATGCCTATTTGCGAAGGCTTTGTAATGTTCATCGTTGTGTCCATTTCCAGAGAAGAGTATTTAACTCGAAGAGGGTCTGTCCAGAAGATCAGCCTGTGTCTCTGCCGCCGCATATACAGATGTTAACGTCTGTTGCGTTAGTAGTTGAAACTTCGGGTTAGATCCGGAGCAGACACAGAAGACCGAGGCTATATCCGAAAGTTTTGGTTGAGAGGACCAGTTGAGCACAATCTTAGTTACCACCTCAACACGTACAAAGCTGGTTTTCGTTAGTACTGTGAATTCGTCTTGTCGCCGACGGTAGCGGCAGCACTCGTCCGCGTACATTTTCAACATTTCACATTCCCTGACACACACTCCAATCGCGGCGCCCGATGGAAACTCGCTACATGACCAGAGACATTCATGTGGCTGTTGGGTCTCTCTGAAGTCCGGCGAGATTGTGGAGTGTGTCCGTCTCCCGCGTTAGTCGGGCGAGGCACTGCGCAGGCACAGAGCAGCTGTAAGTCAGACGAGGCCGTTCCTGTGTTGAAAGGGGACGCACACGAAGAGACGCTTCTTCATCAGGAGTTGTAGCTTTCGTTCTGGGCATGGTTTACAGGATAGATGCCATGTTTTGTTTTTGTTGTTTATCTTCGCGTACTCTGGAGGCCAACAGTGTCCAGGTCGGTGTTAGGGGGATTCGATCCCGGGTCTGCAGTGGCAAAACTTTCAGAGGCTTAGCCAGATGAGCTATCTCGGAGACCCGGCAGGTCGCCAAGAATGTTTGTACATAATGTTAATATTACCACAGAATTCAACCTGTTGCACATAGCTGTCTGTTTCTAGGTACTGTCTATCTTGTTTTTCTTTTTGAAAAAAAGATTTTGTTACAGAACCTCGTTACAGCACGCCCGATATCCTGCGCGCTTACACAGTCAATAGTTTTGTTTTTTTTGGAAGAAATACCACTACAGTGACTTCAACTATTCAAAAAACCGTCACATCCATTTTGCATCTATGCCGCTTACTACAATCATACTTCAAAGTATTTCATCCAGCTCTTACTTAGTCCTATGATCAATACTGTATAGTCACCTATATCGATTCAAACACTTTTCTCATCCTTTTTAAATACACTCCTAGTGCAGGTTCCCGAACCAGATTACACTTAGTGTTTTACTTCCTAACTGTAAATATCAACGAAAAATAAAAGAAAACGTGATTTCTTAAGCATGAAAAATATATATCTGTATTTTTTTTTTAAATCGAAAACGTCTGTACGCATCCATCTGCTATACTAAGGGGTATGTAAAGGTTATATCAAAATACATTAATCACAACTCCCGCCAAGGATATAATGTTTATTTCATGAAACGAAGTTTTGCTTCTTAGACCAACGTGGTTTAGAAAAGATACAGACTGTAAAAAAAAAAAAAAAAAAAAAAAAAAAAAAAAACGGCAAGTGGTTTCGCAAGAACAGTCATTTATTCAGATCAGCAAAATACACAAGAAAGCTCATGACAAATTGAAGCGCCGCAACACAGTGGCATGAATCCGAGATCTACGCGATGTCCTCGTCACAAAGTTCGAGAGGCCGCCTCGTGGGGTCTCGGGCTCGGCCGCTGGAGGCTGCCTTGTCGGGATTCAGGCTCCGCCTTGAGCTTGACAAGCGCGAGCGTGAGGCGGCACGCCCCTTGTGAGAGCCGGAGGATGATTTCATTAGTCCGAGATCTCTGAGATGTACTCGACGCAAAGTTTGGGAGACCGTCTGGCTCGGCTTGGATGACTGTGTCGTCGGGGGATCCGTAGAGAGTTGAAGAACCGAAAGATGGCTGCGTTAGTGCGTGATCTCTGTGATGTGATGCTCTGCTCTGCTCTGCTCTGCTCTCCTGTCATTGTTAGCATACGAGGTCGCGTATGAAAGCGATGACTTTGTAGCAGCCCAGCAAAGTGCTTGCAGCAGAAGTTATCACTCTCATCTTTTCCAGCAACCATTTCAGACCTCTTTCTTCATCGCTGTGGGTGCAAGTGGATCCGATATTGATCACGTAATGATTTTCAGTATGCTGGTACACAAGTTGTTGTGACGCGTACATGCCTATTTGCGAAGGCTTTGTAATGTTCATCGTTGTGTCCATTTCCAGAGAATAGTATTTAACTCGAAGAGGGTCTGTCCAGAAGATCAGCCTGTGTCTCTGCCGCCGCATATACAGATGTTAACGTCTGTTGCGTTAGTAGTTGAAACTTCGGGTTAGATCCGGAGCAGACACAGAATTCCGAGGCTATATCCGAAAGTTTTGGTTGAGAGGACCAGTTGAGCACAATCTTAGTTACCACCTCAACACGTACAAAGCTGGTTTTCGTTAGTACTGTGAATTCGTCTTGTCGCCGACGGTAGCGGCAGCACTCGTCCGCGTACATTTTCAACATTTCACATTCCCTGACACACACTCCAATCGCGGCGCCCGATGGAAACTCGCTACATGACCAGAGACATTCATGTGGCTGTTGGGTCTCTCTGAAGTCCGGCGAGATTGTGGAGTGTGTCCGTCTCCCGCGTTAGTCGGGCGAGGCACTGCGCAGGCACAGAGCAGCTGTAAGTCAGACGAGGCCGTTCCTGTGTTGAAAGGGGACGCACACGAAGAGACGCTTCTTCATCAGGAGTTGTAGCTTTCGTTCTGGGCATGGTTTACAGGATAGATGCCATGTTTTGTTTTTGTTGTTTATCTTCGCGTACTCTGGAGGCCAACAGTGTCCAGGTCGGTGTTAGGGGGATTCGATCCCGGGTCTGCAGTGGCAAAACTTTCAGAGGCTTAGCCAGATGAGCTATCGCGGAGACCCGGCAGGTCGCCAAGAATGTTTGTACATAATGTTAATATTACCACAGAATTCAACCTGTTGCACATAGCTGTCTGTTTCTAGGTACTGTCTATCTTGTTTTTCTTTTTGAAAAAAAGATTTTGTTACAGAACCTCGTTACAGCACGCCCGATATCCTGCGCGCTTACACAGTCAATAGTTTTGTTTTTTTTGGAAGAAATTCCACTACAGTGACTTCAACTATTCAAAAAACCGTCACATCCATTTTGCATCTATGCCGCTTACTACAATCATACTTCAAAGTATTTCATCCAGCTCTTACTTACTCCTATGATCAATACTGTATAGTCACCTATATCGATTCAAACACTTTTCTCATCCTTTTTAAATACACTCCTAGTGCAGGTTCCCGAACCAGATTACACTTAGTGTTTTACTTCCTAACTGTAAATATCAACGAAAAATAAAAGAAAACGTGATTTCTTAAGCATGAAAAATATATATCTGTATTTTTTTTTTTTAAATCGAAAACGTCTGTACGCATCCATCTGCTATACTAAGGGGTATGTAAAGGTTATATCAAAATACATTAATCACAACTCCCGCCAAGGATATAATGTTTATTTCATGAAACGAAGTTTTGCTTCTTAGACCAACGTGGTTTAGAAAAGATACAGACTGTAAAAAAAAACAAAAAAAAAACGGCAAGTGGTTTCGCAAGAACAGTCATTTATTCAGATCAGCAAAATACACAAGAAAGCTCATGACAAATTGAAGCGCCGCAACACAGTGGCATGAATCCGAGATCTACGCGATGTCCTCGTCACAAAGTTCGAGAGGCCGCCTCGTGGGGTCTCGGGCTCGGCCGCTGGAGGCTGCCTTGTCGGGATTCAGGCTCCGCCTTGAGCTTGACAAGCGCGAGCGTGAGGCGGCACGCCCCTTGTGAGAGCCGGAGGATGATTTCATTAGTCCGAGATCTCTGAGATGTACTCGACGCAAAGTTTGGGAGACCGTCTGGCTCGGCTTGGATGACTGTGTCGTCAGGGGAGAGAGAGACTCCGTAGAGAGTTGAAGAACCGAAAGATGGCTGCGTTAGTGCGTGATCTCTGTGATGCTCTGCTCTGCTCTCCTCTCCTCTCCTGTCATTGTTAGCATACGAGGTCGCGTATGAAAGCGATGACTTTGTAGCAGCCCAGCAAAGTGCTTGCAGCAGAAGTTATCACTCTCATCTTTTCCAGCAACCATTCCAGACCTCTTTCTTCATCGCAGTGGGTGCAAGTGGATCCGATATTGATCACGTAATGATTTTCAGTATGCTGGTACACAAGTTGTTGTGACACGTACAACAACGTAGTGAGTGAAAGGCCATGACTTTGACTCCGTCTACAATTCCAAATCTGAAGCCATTTCTCAACAACCAACCCAGTATTGAAACATCCAACCCACAGTGAAACATCCAACCTAGTATTGAAACATCCAACGCAGTGTAGAAACATCCAACCCAATATGGAAACATCCAACCCCACAGTGAAACATCCAACCTAGTATTGAAACATCCAACCCACAGTGAAACATCCAACCTAGTATTGAAACATCCAACCCCACAGTGAAACATCCAACCCAGTATTGAAACATCCAACCCACAGTGAAACATCCAACCTAGTATTGAAACATCCAACGCAGTGTAGAAACATCCAACCCAGTATTGAAACATCCAACCCCATAGTGAAACATCCAACCCCATAGTGAAACATCCAACCCCATAGTGAAACATCCAACCCCACAGTGAAACATCCAACCCCATAGTGAAACATCCAACCCAGTATTGAATCATCCAACCCCACAGTGAAACATCCAACCCCATAGTGATACATCCAACCCAGTATTGAAACATCCAACCCCACAGTGAAACATCCAACCCCATAGTGAAACATCCAACCCCATAGTGAAACATCCAACCCCATAGTGAAACATCCAACCCAGTATTGAAACATCCAACCCCACAGTGAAACATCCAACCCCATAGTGAAACATCCAACCCAGTAGTGAAACATCCAACCCCACAGTGAAACATCCAACCCCATAGTGAAACATCCAACCCCACAGTGAAACATGCAACCCATTATTGAAACATCCAACCCCACAGTGAAACATCCATCCCCATAGTGAAACATCCAACCCCACAGTGAAACATCCAACCCAATATTGAAACATCCAACCCCACAGTGAAATATCCAACCCCATAGTGAATCATCCAACCCAGTATTGAAACATCCAACCCCACAGTGAAACATCCAACCCCACAGTGAAACATCCAACCCAGTATTGAATCATCCAACCCCACAGTGAATCAACCAACCCCATAGTGATACATCCAACCCAGTATTGAAACATCCAACCCCATAGTGATACATCCAACCCAGTATTGAAACATCCAACCCCACAGTGAAACATCCAACCCCATAGTGATACATCCAACCCAGTATTGAAACATCCAACCCCACAGTGAAACATCCAACCCCACAGTGAAACATCCAACCCAGTATTGAAACATCCAACCCCACAGTACTGAAACATCCAACCCCATAGTGAAACATACAACCCAGTAATTTCTCTACTTTGGACTGATTTATAGGACCTTGACTGGGCCAGCATGATTCCACGGTTGTAAATGTATAATATTTTTCACTACGCAATTTGTATTTAATTATGGAAGGTGGGAAGGTACACTAAGAGGGGTTTAAAATGGTCCTGCACGTAATATAAAAGACAGTGTAGTATTGAAACACCTGGAAAAATAAATAGGGTGAGACTAGTTTACTCGACAAAAAGCACATTTTATCTTATTACTGTATGATATCAAGTGTCAGAAGGTTGAGCAGTGAGAGCAGCGACAGGTAGCTGATAGTAATGTATGTAAATAATATCAATATTGTATACTTCATAATATTATATTAGGTTTATACTGATGATGATGATGATAATTATGTGTTCCTTTGTTTTCTAAATTAAGCTTTTTCTAGGACTTTGTTCAAGTAAACCAACATCCTGCTTGCTTATGCAGTCAATATAGTATTAGAATAAATACCACTACAGTGTGTTAAAAAAATAATAATACTAGAATCATACTTAAGTATTTTTTTAAGCATTTTTATCCAATTCTTATTTACTTGTATGATACATACTGTATAGTCACCTTTTGAAAATATATATTTTCATATTTTACCTGTAATGCATAGGAAATGCCTAGTTCCTGACCAAAAAATGGGAGTAAATGTAACTTTCAAATGAGACTAGTGCATTTAGAAAAACAAAGTAGGGTCCACTCAAAGTTAAGTAATATAGAAGCTTTAAAAAACATTAGATTTAAGTTTCAATTAAAAATACACTTTTAAAACTTTTAAAAGGTTAAGTAGAGCAAACCCAAAACAATGACTAAGGAAATGCAGAAATGAAGTAGACATTATTAAGAAAATCAAGTAGACTTTACTAGCAAAAAGAATTTCTTACATATAGAAAATTAAGTAATAAATACAAAGACTAGTCTTGCTTGAACTACATACTTATTTTTGAGGTAGGTCAGGCTGAATATTTTTTATCAGTGCAGACTGATTAAAAAATAATAGTAATAATAATATAGTCACCTTTAGAAAATGTGGATTCAAACACATTTCTTATTCTTCCTTAATATTCTCCCAGTGCATGTTCCCGCTTCAGATTACAGTTAGTGTTTTACTTAGGTGTAGGTGTAAATATGAACAAAAAACTCTGTGTTTCTCAACATGGTTTAGAAAAGATACAGACTTGTAAAATAATAATAATCTTAATAATAATAATAATAATAATAATAATAATAATAATTTATTGAGGTCAAGATTTCACAAGAAAGTTGATAGTAAAATGAAGTCCAGGATCTCTGCGATGTCCTCGTGATACCTGTGGAATACAGATGGACAAGCTGAAGCTTTTCTATCCATTTTTCTTACATCTATTATTTATTACACATTACACTCACCTGTTTCCACTCTATTTAATGATAAATCCTATCCTATTCTAGGATACATACTGCATATAGAAAATATGGATTCAAACACTTTTCCTTTAAATAAGTGAATTCAAATGAATTAACCACAACTTCTTGGAAGCCGTACGAGTTATTGGGCTACTTTTCTTGTCGAAAGCCCGGTGAGTTTGTGGTATGTTCACTTTTAGCTCGTAGCTGTGGCTAATATTGTTGTCTAGATACCTGTCATGAAAACCTGTCGGGAGTTTGTGAGAATGATGTCTAATGTTACGCGCTTTGGTGCCTTTTTGTAACATTGCTAATGAATAAAAGGCAGATTCTATGCGCCAATCGCGTTAGCGCTAGCAGCTTATGCTAATCGCTAATGCTAATCGCTAATGCTAATCGCTAGCTTGGTCTGTGCCATTACTGAGCCTGTGATTGGCACAAATAAGCGATAAGTGACATTGGAAAAGGAATTGGTTTTGAATTCAAATGAACTAACCACAACTTATCGGAAGCCATACGAGATATTGGGCTACTTTTCTTGTCGAAAGCCCGGTGAGTGTATAGCATTTTCTACCTTGGTTAAGAGTCAGCAGGTAATTAGAGACTACCAGGTACAGAATACACCTCTGACATCGCTCTAATTCGGTGCCCTGCACGTATAAGACAAGGTAGCACAATCTAAGATAGCTGATGGCTTAATGGTATCGTGTTTCTACATAAGTTTTCATTAAATTGAAGGCATGCTTCAAAACTTCAAGTCATAACTACACATAAGCGATTATAGTGTTTGGAAAATTAATACAGTACAGTAAAACGAATAGACTTGCAACAGGTGAAGATGTGCAGGGTAAGCACTATTTGTATATGCACTATATTGCCAAAAGTTTTGGGACGTCTGCCTTTACATGCACATGAACTTTAATGACATCCCATTCTTAATCTGTAGGGTTTAATATGGAGTGGGCACGCTCTATGCAGCTATATAACAGCTTCAGCTCTTCTAGGAAGGCTTTCCACAAGGTTTAGGAGTGTATTCATGGGAATTTTTGACCATTGATCTAGAAGTGCATTTGTGAGGTCAGGCACCGATGTCAGACGAGGAGGCCTGACTCGCAGTCTTTGCTGGACTGACTTGTTCTTGTTCCCAATTGCTTCCACTTTGTTATAATACCACAGACTTATTGCACAGGTAGCAACCTATCACGGTACCATGCTTGAATTCACTGAGCTCCTGAGAGCGACCCATTCTTTCCCAAATTTTTGTAGAAGTAGTCTGCATGCGTAAGTGCATGGTTTTATACTCCTGTGGCCATGGAAGTGATTGGAACACCTGAATTGATTTGGAGGAGTGTCCCAAAACTTTTGACAACATCATGTATATGCTTATGTATTTGTACTGTGGGTATATATATATATATATATATATATATATATATATATATATATATATATATATATATATATATATATATATATATATATACACACACACACACACACTGTATATAGACTGTTCATGAGTGTGGGTACATAATAAAAATTTATTCTTGTGCTGGGTGAAGTTGCATTTCAAAATGCATAATTACACAATTCATATTTTACCTGTAATGCATAGGAAATGCCTAGTTCCTGACCAGAAAATGGGAGTAAATGCAACTTTAAAATGAGACTAGTACATTTAGAAAATGTGGATTCAAACACATTTCTTATTCTTCTTTAATATTCTCCCAGCGCATGTTTCCGCTTCAGATTACAGTTAGTGTTTTACTTAGGTGTAGGTGTAAATATGAACAAAAAACTCTGTGTTTCTCAACATGGTTTAGAAAAGACACAGACTGGTGAAAAAAATAATAGTACTATAAGTAGCAATTTATTGAGGTCAAGAGATTACACAAGAACGATGATAGTAAAGTGAAGTCCGGGGAGGTGATACCATTAGTCCCAGATCTCTGTGATGTCCTTGTGGCAGTCATTATGTTAAAGTGTGTGATTTAGCTCTTTATTTGAATTTGTTGCATCTGGTAAGGTAGGATTCTGACTTTTGCGTACTATTTGTTTAACTCGGTTGGTTCTAGATGGTTGGTTCTTATGTGTGAGCAATGTCATTTCCGCCTGCATAATTATCTAATTGTTCCCCCCGCCCTCACTCATGACCAAAGCAGGTATGTTGCAAATGGGCTCTGTAGTAAAGTGCTAAAATATAGCAAATTAATTTATGAATTTGGTCAATATCTGTGGATGACATGTTTTTAATGTTGGATTGAGGCACATAGTGTGCCTAATTGTTGCTAGGTTTGTGTATATTTGGAGCTTAATGTTAACTAGCTGTAGAAGTTCGGCTTACGTTGCCTCCTGTGTGCCATTTTAAAACGGCAGGTTTATTTCATATCGGTTAGTAAAAAAAAATGCATAAAATGGTGGAATGTGCTTTTATAAACATCATGCAGTTTATTTTGTAGAAAGTATATTGCAGTGATAATATGGGCATGGGTTTACTTTTCTCTCTTTTCACACTACTCACAGAGACTGCAGAACTGAGGGTGTGTTTCAATTTGTGTTAATCCTTGTCCTGTCTTTCATAAACTGCAGGTATGTCGAATTTCAACAATATTATTACCACTATACCATCATATGTTTAGACTGATTTATAGTGTTTAGACTGAAATGCAGTTTTGTAAAGAGTTATCAAAGTTTGATGTATGTAATATTTTAGTATATTGAACCTATGTGAATTTTATTGAATGGGTCTAAGGATGTATGTGTAATGTGGTACAGTGTGATGCATATTTTGATGTTTTGAATGAGTGAAATGTTACACTGTAAGAAAAAAGTATTACTAGTTAACGCTCAGAACAGCTTTGGTCATGAGCGAGGCAGAGACTGCAGAACTGAGGGTGTGCTGCAATTTGTGTTAAACCTTGTCCTGTCTTTAATAAACTACAGACATAGTCCACCAAAGCCAGTGGTGTTGTGGAATTCCTTTGTGGCGTGAGACGAAGTACAGTACAATTTCAAGAGCCCACCAAATCGGACCCAGGCTAAATGACGACGCCAAGGCCAGTCAGAGCAGACCCATAATATTCTTGGTGCACTTTCATTTTTTTCAGGACAAGCAACGTGTCTTTCGATTCCGCAGACAAAACAAGGAGGTATGTTTTTGTGTGGGCACAGGGTGTTTTTTCATGTTTTAGTGGCGAGCTGGGTAAAAAGCGAGTGGCATTTAAGGACGTGAAATCACGGCTCTACGGGAAAGGAGTCAAAGTCACCCCCGTGTACCCGGCAAGGTTACGCATCTCTCACGAAGGGAAAACGCTCTGCTTTGACACACAAGAGGAAGCCAGCGACTTTTACTTGTCTCATTGGGATGATGATTAAGGTGAAATAAATATCTCTACCCTTACAGGTTGGATATATTTTCTGTTCACTTCAAACGAACTTGGACCTGACTTTTGACTTATGCGTATCCTTTTATTCTCCAGTCCGTGCTTATTATTAGCCGGATAAAGTTTCCAAAAGGCGACAATTTCTTCCTAACTTTTGGGAGCTTGACCCAGACATTATAGGACTTTGATATTTGTTATTTCACACACTCCAGAAGTTTACTTTTTGCATCATCTGCGATCATCCTCAGTTGGGGAATTAGATCTAGGATTTATGTTGTTCTTTTTGCTGATGTTGTTCATGTTTGGTTTGGGGTTGGGAGGGAGGGTTAGCATTTTATATCTCTAGTTACTGCATATTGTGCTGGTTGTTGTTGGATCTCCCCACTTACAGTTATGGTCACAAATATTCCCTGCATACCTTTGATTATTATATTACACAGTTACTGTAGGTGGTAAAGATGACGGCGGCAATCCTGTGAGGTTTTTGTCATGGAATGTCAGGGGGCTAAATGGCCCTGTTAAAAGAGCTAAAGTTTTTTCCTGTCTTAAACATTTTAAACCAGATATAGTATTTCTTCAAGAAACACACCTCAGGTCAGAAGTCCACAATAGAATCTGTAAATCATGGGTCAGTCACATTTTTCATTCAAAATTTAATAGCAGAATAAATATGACACGCTCTTTCTCTTCCTTGTTCAACAGCAACTATAAACCTCTCTTGGAAGAGATGAGGGCCGAGTTGGAGTGGTGGTTTATAGGTATATTGACTCTTGATCTCTGAGTTTAGAGTTTGCTGACCTGCTCCTCCAGCTCATCCAATTGCGCTGTTTTCTTCTCCACGGTCATCCTCTTGTGCTCCGGCACTATGAAGTCCTTCGCTGTCTTCAGTTTTAAGTCACTCAGGTTCTCTTTGGCCAACTGGATTGCACGGATATCTTCCGGATCCTCGTCTTTGCTGGGTTTAGCAGCGTAGCTGAAACGGGCCAAAAAATATACGCTACAGTGATGCAGCAGGTAGATGATTCCTTTAAATTATTAGTAATGGTAACCCTTCTCTACGGCTAGAACTCATTCAGGATTTTACTGCTGATGTGAGACTGTGTGTAAATGTCGAGACTTACAGTTTGTCCCATTCTCTCGTCCTCTGCTCTATCCTGAAGCGGGCTTTCTCCGCTTTCTCGACCGCCTTGCGCAGTTTCTCCACCTGTCTGGTTGCCAGCTTGCCGCCAGTTCTCTGGGGCACTCTTCACTGTAACACTGCTGCGGCAAGTAAAGCTTCCTCTGATGCTGGAGAAATGTTACACACATCATTTGCAGTGATGATTAGCTTCATCTTGAAGATTAAGAACAAAAAGTGAGGCTGATAATAGGAGCTAGGTTGAACACACACAGTTGCTATATAATTACACACCAGCGTTCTGAACTGTGGTGACATCAGCCTGAGTGTCTTTGTGTTCTTCAGGGCCGCACTGCTCCTGAGAGGCGAGTTTGAACGTTGCATGGTTCTTCCCTGTTCTTTCACCCAGTTGAGTTTTTCTGTGGTGCTAGCAACCTGTAAGTGGAAACCTAATGATCGCTCTGGATCGCAGACATGATTACTGTCACACACGACTGGGTTTATGAACCTGTTAAAGAGGTTCTCACCTCTCTCAGCTGTCCTTCTCTCTACTTCCTCACGGAAACGTCAATCCAACTCCAGCTCCTAAAACAGACGTCATATCTTCTGCTACATGGGGAAAGGTTCGTACTTTTCCTACTGCCTCTTACAGTGATGTAGCACATTTGGATTTGTTCCTGTATGAAACAAGGGCTGTATTACCAAGTGCTGCAGGCAGATGTGCTCCGGGAGACTCTGGATTACTGGATTAGGTCTTTGAAATGGTTTTGCAACTCAGCGAGTCTTTTACTACGCTCCTGCTTTCTTAATTCAGCCTCCCGAAGCATGCGATCTGGCTCCAGTTTCTGCTTAGCTGTCTCTATACTACACACAGTTACAAAGTTACTTCTCCAAGCAGAATTCGATATAGTTCTACTTTAATAATCATTATTATTAATAAGTCTGGTGCAAAAAAAGAGGACTTCCGGTTTAAGCATGGAGCGGATAGGTGTTAACTGGTTCGGCTCCCCACCTACTTTAATTATTATATTGTAGGATTCATACTGCATAGAGAAAGTATGGAATCCAAACACTTTTCCTTCAAATAAGTGAATTAACCCTTTCATGCATAAATAACGAGAACCTTAGTCAAGATTTTTTTCCTGAGTGTTTTTATTCCTCTTTAGGTATGATAAAACCAATTTAAAAAAAATTTTCATGAACCTATTTTTCATAAAGATATAAACATGTCCACACAGCTGGACACCATGCGTGTGACCTCTGAACCAAAGAAATATGTATTTAACAAACTGATAGTAGAAAATATATTGTGTGAAAACTATTATATAAAAACCTTTTAATTCTGCTAATCTAATGCTTTCTTGTGTTTTAACATATTCTAATACCTTTCAAAGCAACACACAAATGTTGAATCTAGGATTTGAAAAAAAAAGACAAAAATATTTTCCATGGCTATGCAAACACTAGAAAGCAACATTCTTTTTAGTATTACTGCCATTTACAACAGTTTAGTTCAGTCTTACTTCAAGGAAATGTGGCATAACATCCAGGGCACAAACAGAAATATATATATATATATTGTTTCATATATGTTTGCTTAAGAGTTGCTAAACATGCCCTTCTTAGTATGTTGAACTGTATAGTATGTTGAACTAAACAAAAACATTTGCAGGTCATCTCTATTTCTCATCTATCTTGTATGAAAATTGGCAAAGCATCCAGGGCACACAGCCACAAGACACTGCATGCAAACATACTTTGTTTTTCGTGTGCATGCCGCATCATGGCATCTTTTGGCATTTTTTTCTTCGGTGAGAAAGTGTTTACCAGGGCCAAACCTGATTTCAGGGGGTGGCCTGGATACTGCTCTCCGTTTCAATGGAGGTGGTGTGCCACTTGGTCTTCCTCTTGTGGGTGTCTTGATGGAACCTACATTTATTAGTGCACAAGCTACAGATGCCTTGAAATGTAGGAGATCCCTCTTTTCCAACCCAGACATTCTGTAAAGGTGCCAGGCATTCACAATAGTCACATCCAAGAAGTGAAAGAAGACTCTGATGTACCACCGCTTGTTTTTGCGCCTATGGGGATACATTGCAACACATTGCACACATTACACACTGACCCATGAGATCCACTCCACCCATATGCTGATTGTACAGCTGAACCGAAAATGGCCTTTGGATATTGAGCATATTTTTTTCTTTCTTGCTCCATCTCTGAGCTAAATCTGAAGTGGACTGTCCGGCACAAGAGGAGGCCATGTGTATCACTGAACTCTGATCAAACCAGCGTGTAACAGTGATATTGTCAGCATTGCTGACGACAGAGCAAGCTCCTCTTCCCTCTGTTTTGAGTTGCTGTTCACTCTTCAATTTCAATTGTGCACCGTGGAGTCTGTTGATTCTGCATGTTCCAGTAGCATAGATACCCTGTTGTAGCAATTCCTGAATAAGTGGAATGGTGCAAAAGAAATTGTCAAAAAACACCTTGTGATTCTTTTGCTGTATGTCATCACAGAGACGCATGACTACGTCTGCAGCCATTCCCATTTTACTGACCTGACCACGCCCTGCTAAGCCCTGATACACTTCAAATCTGTACATGTATCCAGAGGTCCCTGCTCTTACCCACACTTTCACACCCCAGGGTTTTGGTTTTTTGGGGATGTACTGCTTGAGAGACAGCTGGCCCTTGAAAGGAATAATCTGTTCATCAATAGATTGAAATTCTTCAGGATCGACTGCTGAACGGAAGGTTTGCTCAAGTGCATTCAACACTGGTCTAATTTTGAACAGCTTGTCAGCATTTCCTGGCTCCTGTGAATAGTTATCAACAAAGTGAATGTACCTCAGAATCTCCTCAAATCTGTTCACTGGCATAGCATCTGCTATCAAATCAAGACGAAGACCTGACTGCGATGACCAGTACATTCTTGATCATGGATATCTGATGTATGACATGACCATATTTATTCCCAGGAAATTTTTAATTTCTCCTGTTGTCAGGGCCAGATTTTCTTTACCATGTTGGAGTGCATACAGGTTGGTATTGTGCACAAAAAATAAAAACACTAATTGTTGCTAACTTTACATAGATAATATGCAAAAAATGTTTTTGTTTAAAAAAAAACCTGTTAATTACATTCTAATAACAACTATAAATTGAGTTAAACTAAAAATGCCATGGCAGATAAGGTTTATCAAGAACAGCAAAGTTACAGTAATTGTATGAATTGCAGTTAAAATATAGCCAGTGATGCATGGTGCCCAGTTTAGTGGACACATGATTAATTGCAAATTTCTCCATGTATAAAATATATATCAGGAAATTTTAACAATTATATGAATCCTTAGATGTTACTTTATGCTAGCATATTTTTTCTACCTGCAGGGGTGTTCTGCTATAGAAGGATTTACAAGATATTCCCGGGATGTTCAGCATTTCTGACTTCTTGTCGGCCATCTTGAATTTGATTTGAAAAAACTGCATTTACCATGACTGGCCAATAGATGGCAGTGTATGGAACGATGCAAAAGCATTCACTGTGTTGGCTTACATGCAACTATAACAACAAAACCCATGCACATACTAGAGAACAGCTTTTGAAAATCTGTCCACTGTAGTGACCACTATGTATGAAAGGGTTAAAATGAATTAACCACAACTTCTTGGAAGCCGTACGAGATACTGGGCTACTTTTCTTGCCGAAAGCCCAGTGAGTGTATAGCATGTATAGCATCACTATTAGCTCGTAGCTGTGGCTAATATGCTAACAAGAAATGACACCACACTTGATATTGTTGTCTAGATACTCGTCATAAAAACCAGTCAGTCAATTTGTGAGAATGATGTCTAATGTTACGCGCTTTGGTGCCCTTTTGTAACATTGCAAATTAATCAATGGCATATTTTATGCGCCAATCGCCAATGCTAATCGCTAGCTCGGTCCTGTTGACTGAAACTTTATGTCGGTGTTGCCTTGTTAGGTTAATTTTTATCTTAATGTGTGTGGTTTGCGGGCATTCCAGTTTCAGAGTGCAGCTATATATATATATATATATATATATATATATATATATATATATATATATATATATATATAAATTTTTTTATTTTATTTTTTTTTTACTTTTAGGTAGGGATGGACGGACAAGCAGAGAGTTGAGCTGCTTCTTCTTCTTGTTTAATGGCGAATAACTCATTAGAAGCATTATCGCCACCTACTGTACTGGATGTGAAGTAAGGTTACATAGGTGATGAGTGAAATTTGAGAAGGGGATATTGTGGTGGATGTTCCGTATTCCTTCCAATCTGTGGCGCACTCAGTTCACATGCTAATGCTAGCGCTGCGTGTTTAGCTCCTCTAACACTCACAATTAGCTCTTCATGCCCCAGATTAGGTAGAATACTCCCATCCACACGTATTATAATCTAGATCCTAAACCTGAGTCATTTTATTTATATATATATATATATATATATATATATATATATATATATATATATATATATATATATATATATATATAATCAATATTTTGTGTGGCCACCATTATTTTCCAGCACTGCACTCCTGGGCATGAAGTTCACCAGAGCTTCACAGGTTGCCACTGGAGTCCTCTTCCACTCCTCCATGATGGCATCACAGAGCTAGTAGATGTTAGAGACCTTGCGCTCCCCCACCTTCCGTTTGAGGATGCCCCACAGATGCTCAATAGGGTTTAGGTCTGGAGACATGCTTGACCAGTCCATCACCTTTACCCTCAGCTTCTTTAGCAAGGCATTCGTCATCTTGGAGGTGTGTTTGGGGTCATTATCATGTTGGAATACTGCCCTGTGGCCCAGTCTCCCAAGGGAGGGGATCATGCTCTGCTTCAGTATGTCAAAGTACATGTTGGCATTCATGGTTCCCTCAATGAACTGTAGCTCCCCAGTGCTGGCGGCACTCATGCAGGCCCAGACCATGACACTCCCACCACCATGCTTGACCGTAGGCAAGACACACTTGTCTTTGTACTCCTCACCTGGTTGCTGCCTCACACGCTTGACACCATCTGAACCAAATAAGTTTATCTTGGTCTCATCGGACCACAGGACATGGTTCCAGTAATCCATGTCCTTAGTCTGCTTGTCTTCAGCAAACTGTATGCGGGCTTTCTTGTGCATCATCTTTAGTAAATGCTTCCTTCTGGGACGACAGCCATGCAGACCAATTCGATGCAGTGTGCGGCGTATGGTCTGAGCACTGACAGGCTGACCCCCCACCCCTTCAACCTCTGCAGCAATGCTGGCAGCACTCATACGTCTATTTCCCAAAGACAACTTCCGGATATGAAGCTGAGCACGTGCCCTCAACTTCTTTGGTAGACCATGGCGAGGCCTGTTCTGAGTGGAACCTGTCCTGTAAAACCGCTGTATGGTCTTGCCCACCGTGCTGCAGCTCAGTTTCAGGGTCTTGGCAATCTTCTTATAGCCTAGGCCATCTTTATGTAGAGCAACAACTTTTTTTCACATCCTCAGAGAGTTCTTTGCCATGAGGTGCATTAATGGCTGTGTGTTGAGTTATTTTGAAGGGACAGCAAATTTACACTGTTATACAGGCTGTACACTCACTACTGTACATTGTAGCAGAGTGACATTTCTTCAGTGTTGTCACATGAAAAGATATAATAAAATAATAAACAAAAATGTGAGGGGTGTACTCAGTTTTGTGAGATACTGTATCTGTGCTGCGGCAGGCTGGTCCTCTCCGCACACTTTTATCAGGTTTTATAACCTGGACCTGGACCCCACTCCTGGGTCTCAGGTCCTTCAGGACTAATGGTGTCCTGTTCCTTGTTCGCTC